>NW_015114244.1:161991-194484 GCF_001443285.1 Poecilia latipinna | reverse complement strand
ACGCATAAACACAATGCCTGTGTGACAATATTTGATGTAAATTTATAAAAACTAAACAGAATTTACCTTAAATTAATGCTTCTTAAAGTCTTTTGTTACAACCATTTGTGGATTTTTTTAAAGTCAGCTCTAATTTTCTTGCCAATATTATATTTTTTACTTTCACCGAATCTTTTAAAAACTTTTAGTTTATATTTTAGGGCGTATTTTGCAGTAAACTCAGATGCCAACATGATGAATAGATTGTTGCAGAGAGTTGCTGGGGAAAAAAAGTAATTTTATTCTGTAAACTTACACAGGAAACATTTATTTACCACTTGGCGCCTTCATTTTTGACACTATGCATTTTTGACTAAATGACAAAACAAGCAAAAGTAAAAATAAAAATAAATCAACATCCTTATAAACAGATAATTTCTCTGCTCCATTTTGCAGAAACCTGTAGTCTTGGTTGAATTACTAAAATATAATTTTATAAGCTGGGAAATAGTGAAGAAAATGAGTTCTCCTCTCTCAGCGTCTCCAAAATGATGTTGGTATTATTCTGATTTTATTTCAGACCAGTAACATGGACACTCGCCTCATGAATTTATAAAATCAACCAGAGTTTTAATGGATCTTGCTCTTAATATACTGACATTAAATATAAAAACCTAATTTTGACGCTATTATCGGTTTGTGCAGGAGCTTTTAGTTTCCTAAAATTGACATTCAGACTTTATTGTTATGCTGATTATCCTCATGAAACACTTAATTATATTCTTGAACAGTGCATCTCGCCACCATCTGAATCAGTTAAATCTCTGGGGCTTTTGTGTTTTATGAAAGGCATTATTTTACTTGCACAGACTAATGAAAACGCACATTGAGATTTCAGTCAGCGCATCCACAACGATGCAGTGCATTTTAATACAACATCCAGTTGTTTATTTCTTCAACATGTTCAGTTTTCTCCACAGTTTGCCCTTGAGGCAGGAAAACTTCCCAACAGTGAGTAAGAATGCATAACGAGATATATAACGAGACTTTTGACGGACATGTTTGTGGTTGCAGGGTTTGAACTCTCGGGTCACACCGCTGCCCTCTCACCACCGCCTTCAAAGAAGTGCATTTCAAAGGAGCCGATAATCTTCAACAACAGGAGTAATTTATGGGTCACTGTAGCCAAGTCACGGTTTATTAATTCAGAGAGCCGACGCAGGTCACTGCCAGCGACTGGGGCGAGTTGAATAACATGTTGCCCAAGCTCCCTGAGCTGCACCAAGGTGGAAGTGAATTCTAATCCAGCCGTCCTGCTGCACGGTTTACTAATAAACCGCAGAGAGCAGGACGGGGTGCGAAGGCAAGGCTCAAGGCCAGAGAGCGACTCAAACCTGGAGGATTGTAACGGTAGTTAGTTGGTACTTCATATAATCTAAACCTAAAGTTTACAATTTACTTCACATTTTTATTTCAAAATATTAAACACTAGAGCACATACAAACTAATTAGTACAGTAAAAGCAGGGCGTAAAGAGACGGTACGCCACATTTTTTCAAAACGAAATCCTAAAACTGTTAGTGATTTACTCGAATTAGAGCTAATGCTAACTTTAGCATGCTATTTCTGGTTGTAGCCAGTTGAAACTAGTGTGCTGGAACTATCATCTGTAGCTAGCTGTAGCTAGAACTACAAAGCTTATGTTAGCATTAGCTACAACTAACATTTGTGTTAGCATGGTTGTTGCTAACTATAGTTACAAAGTGTGCTACAGCTAGCAACCGTGTGCTAGCATTAGCATGCTAGTTGCTAAGGATAGTCCATGGATCGCTAATCTTTGTTTTCACAGCAAACAAGTGTCTCTTTGGACTTTTTGTATGAAATTTGGCTAAAAAATATATATTTTTAAATAGTTATGTTGAATTTACATAACATAACAAGAGTAGCACTTGCAATGTCTTATGTCAACTTTTCCCACTTTAACAGAATTTGAGCCAGTTTATTAGGCGTGGATGAATTCAAAACCAAACAACTGTAATTCCTCAAAGCCTTTTTCCCCATTTACAGTGAAAATACAACTAAAAGTATGTCTGTTAGTCATACCCTGTAAGAAATTTGTACTTTTACATTATCTGTGACATTTCTGTGGCATTTGAAGCCACTTCCTCGCCGTTCTCCTGGAGCACATACAGGGATCGGATAAGCCATCTATATTGGATTTAAATCCCAGGATCAGAATGTTCCTATTAAAATACCCTCAAGCTGAAAACCCGATGACATTTACATCTGCTGATTGCTATTTCAGATCGGTGCGACATCCAGTGTGTTATTTGGATGTCGTCTGGATAGTTGGTGGCGCTCTTATTCTGCAGAAATGTCTGGATGAAGTGGGGAAGCTCCCTGCCAGACGTCCATTAAACGTAATGTTGTGACAGGCGGGAGTCGGCTGCAAATGAGCATGTGTCACTTTGCAGAGTTCATACTCTATATGTTTCAGCAGGTGCTTGTGTGCCTTCGCCTGTGTTTATACCAAAGTGTCACAACAAATGATTGGAAACATGTATGAGCTGATTCTGTGTGCGGGCGTCCATCACCGGCGCTCTAATGGAAACGTCTCTCCTCTGGATGACGGAGCGAAACGCCTCTTGTTTACAAAATGGAAATCTTGTGCAGTCAATCATTTATTACAGTTTTTTATGTGTTTTTCAGCTGAGTTCGAACTTGATGCCAGGAATCTACCTCCATGTTTGGAGAAAGACAGGCGATATGGACTTGGAATCTCATCAATACATTTCATAGTAGTATTGTGATAATGATAAAATGTTTTAGAGAAAACTATTTATTACACATTTTTAGGTGATTTCATGGCTGTGGAACACAAATACTCCTGAAAAACCTTCCCATTTTAAATTGGCTTCTTAAAAATGAGTGTGATTTTTCACAGAGATGCCCAAAAATTGTACTCAAGTAAGAGTATCACTACTTAAACATATTTTATTCAAGTAAAAGTAGCTGTCCAAAAATGTTTAAAAGAAAAAACTATTTGGTAAAAAGTCTACTCAAGTACAGAGTAACTAATCAAATTATCAATCATTTAATATTTAAAAATTATATTATCAGATGGACCAAATTATAAAGTTAAGTGGAAATTTTGGTATTTTAAGGACCAAAATGACAATAATTCATGTAACAAAGAATAACAAAATCAGGCAAAAGAAAAATTTTCCAAATCAGTTTCTTTCAATACAAACCTCATGAAACTTTAATAAAAACTGCAGGTGTGTCTGAATCTTTGGTTAAAACATGTTTGTTTTTCATTCAGTGGGTAGAAAATCCAGAAATTTTACTCAAGAAGAGTAGAGATACTTCAAAATAAAGTTACTGAAGTAAAAGTAAGAAGTACAGCATGGAAAAAATACTCCTAAAAGTACATAAAAAAAAAAAAAAAAAGTTACTCAAGTAAATATAACCGAGTAAATGTTATGACCCCACCCCGCTGTCTCAGTAAACCCAGCTGACCAACATTGTGGAGCTCTGATTTTGTTGCTAGGTAACGGGCTGGCCTTTGCTGGGGTTGCTAGGTAACGGGCTGGGCTTTGCTGGGGTTGCTAGGTAACGGCGCAGGGCTGCTCATTTGTACATTCCGGAAGTTTCTGCCAACAGGTCATTGCCAAGACACCAAAAACTAGTAACTTTAAGCACTTTGTCTGTTTCACAAATCAAATAATTAAAAAAAAAATTGTTCATGCGTGAAATTACTGGATGTAAACAACAACATGCAACATGTCTGTTATTTATTACTCCATTCTGGCAACTTTACAGTTTAAAACATAACGTTGTTACAAATGTAACTGAGTAAGTAGAACTAGTTACTGCCTAACTGGATTTTCTATGTCATTCAGCTGCACACAGAAATTACATTTAAATATACATTAAAATTTAATGATATGATGGAACAAATAAAACATTTCCAATAATGACGGTTCTTTTTGTTCTACTGTTTGAAATTTATCGAAACAACGATAAATCAAAATTCTTATTGTGACAGAACATTTTTGCGATAAATGATAAACGATCCAATAAATACCCACCCCTGCTAAGCGCCTCATACTGGCTCTGTGGTGCCAAATTTATGCAGAACATCATCAAACTGAACAGAAAATGCAGATTTTGCTGTTCAGGCTCCTTAATCCTCCTGAACCATCTTCAGTATAAAGACACTGATCTTGTTCTGGATGCCATCAGTTTACAGAGACAACGAGGTGCTTAGTCAGAGGGATTTTATTATAAAACATCAAGTTTTCCTCCACCAAACAGCAGTTTTTGTAGCTTTTCCCCTGATTTCCACCAGTGATGGACAGGCACCCAGAGGATCAGCCCAGTAAATTAGCAGGACTGCTGCCTAATCATGTAAGCGACACCCACAGACATCTGGTAAACACTTCAGCCGGAACCATGCAAATGAACTCTGGCATAATGGACGGCCAATTATGGATCTGACTGATGGGCGAGCACAGGGGGCTCAGGCGTTTTGTGTGTGGATTTTGTTTTTGTGAAAGCCAGCGTACAGCGTAAAGGTGTTTTACACGCTTTATTATAAATATGATGTTCACATTAAACATTTCCTGTTCGTATTACAACACTGTGTTAGGACCACTGGAGATAGGAAAGAGGAGTAAATGTCTGCAAAATATGTTAAATTTTCTGAATTGGAAAAGTCAACGATTTGCAAGAGAAAAAAATCTGAAATTTTGAGGTTAATCGAAGGAATTTTCTAGAAAAAACAAGAACATTTCTGAACTTGAAATGTCAAAAGTTTAAAGAAATATAGAGCTTAATCACAGAAATTTGTAGAAAAACAAGGAAATTTATACGCATCTAGGCTGAAAACTTTAGTTTTTGGAATCGCAGAAATTTTCAAGTTGAAAATCTAAATCTCTCTAGAAAATTTCTTAGAGTAATATCAAAATTTCTGGGGTTTTCTTGCAAATTTTAAACTTCTGCAACTCAGAAATTTTCTGGAAAAATCTTTTAAATTTTTTTTTCCAATTTCTCTTGGAAATTTCTGACTCGCAGACCTCAGACAATTTCTAAAATTAATCTCATTTTTTAATATTTCTCTTGTAAAATTTCAACTTTTGGAGCTCATAAATGTCCTGGTTTTTTCTGTGAAATACAGAAATTTATTTCTCCTTTTTTTCTAACTACAATGGCCCTAATTCACTGTCGTATAGCATAGATTTGTTTTAAATGTTTTTATTTTTAAATTAGATCTACACGGTTGCAAACATGTTGAGTTTATCTCAGTATTGTGTATCAGAGTGGATTTTTGCTGCTCTCTCCCCCCTGCAGGTTTCCTCATCTGTGCGTGACAGCATGACGAATTTACATTACGTTTATAAATGTGTGTGTGTGTTGGGGGTCCTGTTGCTCGTGGGGGTTGGACGTTCCTCTCCAAAGGTATGGTTTGCGACGCAGCAGGCAGGTGACGAGGATTATGCAGCCGCTGGCAGAGGTAAATAATGCGGCCACGCTGCCGGCCGCCGTAGCGGTTGCCTTGGAAACAGAGAGCAGAGAGTGGCCCTAATTTTGTGTTGGACTCCCTGAGACAGATGAGCTGTTTGGCGTGTCGAGGGAGGTTGTTCTTCTGCGTTTGTGTTGGAGGAACAGACACAGGATCCGCCATTATCCTGCTGCTGAACGAGCTGAAATGTTTCAGCATGAATATCTGGAGAGCCTGAGGAAGAGATAAATATGTGATGAAATTTATTTTGAAAAATAAAACTAAATTGGTGAACATCACTGCAAAAAGACAAAATCTTACCAAGTGTTTTTGGTATAGTTTCTCTTAATGCACTTTAAATATGATAAAACTCTTGGAAGTAGAAAAATATAGAAGCTTCTTTTAGGTTTTATTTCATTAATTTTAATGAAATAAAACCATTTCCACTGGCAGATTATTTCACTTATAAAATGGGAAAAATGTCATGTCATAAGTGGAATAATCCACCAGTGGAACCAGTGCTTGTTCATCAATATTAATGAATTATTCTCTTAATACAAGCTCCTGTAGACACCTTGCATGTTATTGTTTAAATCCGTAAAATTCACGAATGAGAGAAGAAGGTATTATTAGTTTAGTGCGCTGCAGCAAATGGTGAAATAACGCAGAGAAACTGTTGGAGAACAATTCAAAACCACTTATCCTTCCTTTTCCTCTCGCTCTGAGTCGCCTACATACACACAGACCCGTTTCCATAGCAACTAACTGACAACAGCTCCACTATATGGATTCAATACGTAAACATTTCCCACACAAAGAAGAAGACATTCAGTCTGTTACAGTTTTTTGTTTTCAGGCTTGATGTTCACTTTGAGATTATTAAGTGATCGCTGTGGTAGCTTAGCTGCAATTAGCCAAGCTAACACAGTCGTGGTTGATTAGCTAATTTAAAGTCCTGCTCTACTGATGATGTGTCAGAGTTGGTGCTTAGTTGCTCTTTTTTGTTGTTTTTTTAACTGAACTGAAGCACACAGAATTCCACAGCACATCTAGATGCTTCGGTTGCCATAGTCACGCTAGCATAACTGACGTCCTTCCCTCATCGCTATTTTTCTTAATTAAAACTTTATTCTGAACTTGCTTTCTAGTTTTTAAAGTGTTGACAAAGGGTCCCTTTTTCTTGTATATATCACACACACACTTAAGGTTTAGTGCATTATATTGACAACTTAGTAGCTAAAACCAAAGCTAGCCATTGTCAGTGAGGAGTTTTTTGCCCATCTTGTGTGTGTGACGTCACGTTGATTACTTGTATTATTTTAATTATACAAAGATATTTGCAGTAGAAACTAGACCAAAAATACTTTGTAACATTTTCTTTTTGCAGTGAAATTATCTGAATATTCTATTTTTGGATGATATGCGCCGCCGTAGAGGTGACAGGACTCATGTTTTATAACCCACTGCAGCAGATTGCACCAGTTGACTCATGAGATGTTTGCACACCTGCTGAAACTAAAATAATTACCTGCTGGTGGGATTAGATTAGAGGAGGCTCCTGTAAATCAAACCAAATGGGGTTCATGACGATACTAACATGATATTGAGTTTTCATGATTAACAGGAGACACATTTTTCTGGGTTTAAAGACTCTGATCACTGTGGAATATTCATTTTTGAGATAATTATGACGTTTGGAGCTAAAAAGGTTTACATATTTCTCAGTGTGTCATTATACAACTTGGTCTGAAAGTTTAATGTGAAATTTTTTTATGTCATTTCATAAAAAAATACATTACAAAAACACAAAATCTTCACAAAGTCTAGTTCCTACTACAAATATCTTGAACAAGTAAGACACTGGAAATTGTTTTAATAATTCCTTAATATTGATGAAAAGGCAGATTTTTTGGGAAGAATGTCTTGTTATGAATAAAATAATGCAACTAGTACTTTTTTCATTAATATTGAGGAATTATTAACTTAAAACAACTTCCTATACCTTATTTATGAGATAATTTTGTCTTATTTCAATATGAAATAAGACCAAAAATACTTGGTAAGATTCTGTTTTTACAGTGTAATGTGCAGGTTGTGCTAATGTATATAAAACATAATGTATTTGCTCCTTTTGTCTCTTCCACAGCTATAAAATCAGACCTTTGTTATGTCAAGTTGTAGGTGGAGTCTGAACAGTCGATCAAACTTTGCCGATGACGGCTGGACAACAGCAAATATTTCAGCGACATTAATAAAATCTTTCATTTTCAGCCTCTGCTCCGCGGTTTGATGTTACTGTTTCTCATTCAGCGCACCTCGCTCCGTCCCTGTCATCCGCTGGACAATGAATCAATAGTTGAAGGAGACGTCTGTGGGAATGGGAGGAAGCGAGAGACCTCGGGGTCGGGAGAGGAGCGAGGCCAGACTTTAAGATGCTCAGATGAAGAGTTTCAGCGCTAAACTCTAAATCAGTTCAGGTCACAGTGAAGGAGCTATAAACGGCTCCCATAAGAGATAAGGTAAACATTTTAATGCTGTCTCTGTGTTTGTGCAACAGCCAAATGTTCTGGAGAAAAATGTTTCAACTGCAGCATATTTGTGGTTTGTTTTTCTGTTTACAGATCAATTTGGGTTTAAGGTCTGCAGAGATTTTACGGAGCTGAAGTTTGATCAGATTCTGCTGTATGAGTTAGCGCCACACAGCAGGGGGCTGGCGCTGTTACAGATGGAAGGACAAAAAAGGAGTAAAAGTCCGCCAAAACATTTTATTTTATTTTTTAATAATCTCAGAAACTTTCTAGGAAAAATTTTGAAATTTCTGAGTTTCAAAAGTTGAAGATTTACTAGAGAAATAAAACAGAATATAATCTCAGAAATTCTCTAGAAAAAACCCCAGAAATTTTTGAGTTTGAAAAGTTGAAAATTTTCAAAATAGTTTTTTTACACTAGTGAAAAATGTTTTGAGTACATTTGTAATGGAAACAGCTATTGGGAAAACCAAACTGAAAGGATCATGAGGTGTTTCTGAGGCTTTAGGGTTTCACGTTGGGAGCCATTATCCATAAATGCCGCTTTTTAAGTAAAACCTAAGTTTGTTTGGCTAGAAAGTCTGTTTTAACTGGGGGTGTTTGAACACAGAACCGAACTCTGATGTAGACCAGAAACAGTGAACTGGTCTGCATAAAAACCTCAGTCTTGGTTCAGTTGAAGTGAATTCTGTTTGAATGCTTATGTGAACGGCAAGCAGACCAGAAAGCGCTTCAAAAGCAGGAAGTGGACCACAGGACAGGGCATTTTGGGTGAAGTACAACCAAAACAAATGCGCCAGTCTAGCACAAAAGACAAAAGAGAATCCTACAACCACTAAAGTCTCCATTTTTGTTTACATTTTGTGAAGGAAGTTGCTTTCGAAGTGTTCTTCAGAGGATTTCATGTTGTTTCCTTCAGTGGTTCTTGGTGCAGCGCCACCACTGGTTTTTCAAAGAGTTTGCAGTGTGAAAGAGAACCACAGCAGCTGGAAATGTAACAAATGTTGCCACTTTGGTTCTCAATCAAGCCGAGTCTACCGGACTACACCCTAAAATTACTCCAAGAATGAATCAACAGCGTCACTGAAGATAACCAGAAGTCAACAAGTAAACCTCTGAATGGTTTAAAACAAACAAAAGGAAGGTTTTGAAGTGACCCAATTCAAGTCCGGACTGAAATTCGATACAGAAGCTGCGGCAGGTTCCGATTCCTCCACAGCAACCATGAAAGACTTGCTCTCGTTTTTACACAAATCGTTTCTGCCAAATGTGACACAAGCATTAATTAGGTTTACGACACAGCTACACTTTTTCACAGAGGTGGTCCAGTTGGTTTGGAAATTTAAGTTTCGGAAATTAAATTGTGTTCGATCTTAAAACATTAAATCAAAGAATCAGAATAATGCTTCAGCATCCAGAATGATCAATGAGTCTTTGTAGCGCCGACCAATGCCTCCCTGTTCATTTCATCCCTTTGGCAGAAGGTAGGCCTCATTCATAATGTATCGTGCATATAAAACACAACAGACTCCATCAGATTTCAGACTGTAAACCGTCTGGCTTCAGTCCCAACAGCAGTGCCCAGGGCATCCTAAAACACACACACACACACACACACACACACACACACACACGTAAATCTAAACATTTCCTGTTCAAACATTGATCTGCAGTCTTTTGTTTTCAATTTAGTCACACCTATAATCACTAAAAATGGGCTTTACTGCTAATCAACAACTCTGTTGCTGTTAGAAATTAGGTCTCTTTATATTTAGTTGCTTTTATTCTGGAGTTCTTCCCTTCCTGTCTGTACATGTAGTTTAATTTTGACACTATTTGACTTTGGTAAATACTGTTTCTGTTTGTATTCTAAATATCTATAAACCTGTACCAAAGATCATCTTCAGTCTGCTTGTAAAGCTCTTGGTTTATGTGAACGCGAAACAGACCGAAGGTCGTTACAAAAGGAAGAAGCCATCGAATGCGCAAGGAATTCTGGGTAAATGCAATCAAAACAAACAAGCTCAAAATTTTATATTTGGGGCGCTTGCGGGAGAAATATCTCTTAGTTTTTATGTTTTTTACCAAATAAAGAAAAAAATCCTACAACCGCTAAAATCTGACGCTACTCCATTTTTGTTGCAACGCCATTTAACCGTTGTTAAATGTCCTCTCCTCATTTTGCACTACGTTACCCATGATGCACCCGTTTGTTTTGTAGTTCCACTCGCTCGTAGCTTAGCGAGTTACTTTCTGTGCTTCGGTGTGGCTCAGTGTCCTGAATCAGCTTCAACGGAGCAGGAAATGCCATCCGCTACTCTTATAATGCAAGTATAATTTACATTATAATTTTTTTCTGCTCGAAATGTGTGTTTACTTTGGTTATTAAGCTAGTTGGTGAAATTATCTCATGTTTTATCTAACTAGTAACTTCATGGGGTATCTTGGTGTGTAGTTTTAATGGTTCTCTGCATCGAAAGAAATCTGTTTTAGGTGTTTTGAGTAATTTGGCTTACTGGAGACTCTTCTATTAGGTTTGAAATTTTACCCTAACGTTAGCCCGTGACGTATGTAATGCACCAGCACTAAGCTACCAGTTAGACGCTATGAAGCTTACCGGAAATTACGTGCTCTGTAAACAACCATCCCCCGCTGCTAAGAGAGAAGTGCCGATCCGAACCCGACGGCTGTTAATGTTTATTCAGTATTTAGAGGTGTGGCCAACACGGACTGAACGTCTTCCCTCCGCTGCCATTGCTAAAACTATATGGGACATTTCCACTCCAGAAAGGAAGAGGGAGCTTTTTCCTTTATTATCTGCTGTCTTCCGTTTTTATTTTCTTGTGAGATCTGTGATATTGTCACCTTTTGGGAGGAAGTTCACTCTCAGATTTGAACTTCTCTCTTCTACTTCAGCAAAGCTCGCAGCTTGTCATAAATTCTGTAGCTTTCTATGTCCTTCTAAATCTGGTCTGTAGTTGCATCTTTTTTGGTCTCCTACTGCCTCTAGTGGTGTGGGGGTGATAACACAACTAAAATCTTTATTACTAATTATTAATTCTGGCATTACTGGCACAGTAAAAGATGAATTTCTTTAATAAAACACTTAATTTGCTCAAATATGTAGAGCTAATGTGGATCTTTTATATAAAAAAGGTTTCAGCGTTTAACTATAAATCATCAGAATGATCGAGTGTTTTTGTTTTATCCCCAAAACTGTGAAATTAGAACCTAATCTTGTTTTGTTTTTAATCTGTCATAAAAACGTTCCAACTTGTTGTTAATGTGACATTGTTTCGATGAAATCACATTTGAATGTTGTTAATGTGCGTTACAAGCCATCACTGTGGAGAAGAAACCATTGAGAGGAGCAATTTAAACACAAACTGAGTCGTGTCATACCACCACAGCACAGACGAGTACTCACCTTGCCTACAGCAGATTTTCTATTTAATCAGCATTGCTAGGCAACCATTGTTCAAGCTGCAAGGACACCTGTTACATAGAAATATTTCTTTATAAACTGTAAATCAGACCGAGAGAACAGTGAGTCTGAGGAAAGTCATCTCGTTAGGAGGTTTAATTTCTCTGCGGGGAATTAAAAAATCTGCTCGGGACTCGTTTCCAGTTCATAAATCAAATCCTGACGAGGCTGACGCACAAAACGGCGAAGCCTGTTCGGCACCTGTTGGAGCCGGAGCCACGATTTCAGGAGTTAATGCAGGAATTTGCAGTTTCAGCTCCAGATTAATGAGTTCTGCAGAGCTGCTGAGTTGACACAGTTCAGGGTTTGATGTCCTTGTGGTTCTTTTAATGCAAAGCTGACCTGTTTCACATGTTGCAAGAGGTCATAGATTGGTGTGTTAGAGTGTGGATGGACTCCCTAAACTCCCAGAGTGACAGAAAAAGCAGCTGCCTTCATTCATTTGACTAAAATTTACACAAAGCATTGATTGGCCTGTAAACTGTCGTCTGGTCTGAGCGAGTAATCAATGCGCTGCAGTGACAGTGTCTCTGCTGAGAGACTCACTACTTTCTGAATGAGTCATTCTGCCGTTTTTCCAGCAGAAGAGATGACACCACAGAGCATCAGCTGCGTTTCTGTTTCCACATCAGTGGGCTTTGACTGGGCGCATGGACGGGTTCATAGTGAAAGTGGTTAGAGGCTAAATATCAGCCGATATAATGATTCGCTTTCAGTGTTTGGGGTTATTACAGCTTCCTGAAAAATGTGCATTCTGCTCCAGAATTGTCCATCCATCCATCGGTTTGCAGAGCTGCAGCCTGGTAGATGAGGATACCATTAAAATGTTTATTTCTGTAACTCTAATTTCTCTTACACGGCACACAAATGTTGATTGCAAAGTTACACAGTCAAACATTAACTCCAACAGTTTGAGTTTTATAACTAGTCATAAGCGAAGAAAAAACATGTTTCAGCATCATATTTTCACCATGTATTCATTTATGAATAGCACAGTTGCCAACTACTTTCGCAAGCTAAGTAGTTGGCAAGCTACTTAGCTACTTAGTTGGCAAGCTTACTATTTAATTTGCAGCTAAATATTTACCTTCAAACTAAATAGCAAGCATAATATGTAGTTAGCTAAATAGTTAGCTGAGTATTTAGCTTCAAATGAAATATTTAGATAATATGCAAATTGACTTGCCAAAAAGTGGAAGTAGACTACCAAAATAAAAGCACAGAACTAACTAAAATTTAACTAGTGCAAACTAAATATGCATATATTTAGTTTAAAACTAAATATTTGTCTTGCTAGCTAAATATTTAGTTTGAAACTGACATTTATGAAAGTTCTCAGCTTATGGTTTCTTAAATATCTCTGGCTTTTTATGTTTTTATGGTTTAATATCTTGTTGTCAAAGATGCATCACCTTGTCTGTTTCCATCATTTTAACCCTTTTAGCATTTATCCATCTGGTATTTTTTAATCTCTACAAAGGACAGAACATTACATTTTCTCTTAAAGGTTTAATTCTTCTTTCTGAAAGACAATATTTGTTTTTAATCACATTTTTGCTAATTGCCATCGGCTAAAAGAGCAAATCAAAAACTGAATTTAATTTCAGCGTTTTGTTGACAAAATCTGTGCAGATGCACATGACCAACTTGCTTTGTGTTTTTAATGTAAATATATATACAATATAGTACATATTTAAAAACAAATTAGTAGCTTTCAATGTGCAAAATCTTTGCTCAGGTATTTTTTTGGCAATGTTCTTGTCACATTTCTGAGTTCTGGTGTCTTTCCAGCTGTATGTAGCAGCCATAAAAAACTGCAAAGCCCTAAATCCTATAATCCCTTTTTAATAGTAGTTATAAACAAAGACAGTCTTCAAGCAATCCGAATGGTAACTGCATACCGTAGATGTCAAACCTCCAAAAAAAGGTTGGAAATCAAGCATTTTTCTTGTTCCTCTTTTAACCCTGAAAGCTTTAAATACCCCGATATGCATTTTCCTCCTTCTTTTCACGACAAACCTGGCCTGTACTGTACTAAATTACTTGTTAAGATGGATCATGTTTTATTTCTTGGAGCTTGGCGGCTTTCTGAGTCGGGATCCCGTCTCGGGGCGGACAACAAATCGGCTCCTTCACGGCCCAGTGAACCATCGACTGGGTAACCAGCAGACAGGAAAGATGCATGGGGCTTTAAACTGTCGCTGGCCTCTGCACTCTTCCTCTCCGAACCGTGCGCTGCTCCGTGACTCTGGACGTTACACACAGAATAAAAATGAGGCGAGACAGCTGGAAAATTTAACATGTTGTCAGGCTGCTCTCTGTGATTTAGGAACTGTGGATTGGAGTCATTTGTTTTAGCTAATGTAAATACAGTGATGGTGGGGCTGGTGATGCACAACGCTCACTGGGGTTACTGGTAATGGGAGTGTTACACTGGGATATGCTGATTACTCTGGTGTAGCATTTTGACTTATACCCACATCAGTGTTGCAAATGGTGCCATTTTGGTTGATGGCACCAGTTAAATTTGGTTTTAACGAGTTATAAGAACAGAAGCTGATGCACAGTTGGTATTTTAAACTCTACATTTTCTACTTCTAATTAAAACTGATGTGAAATAACTATGCAGGATGATCAGATGCATGTTGAATCACTATACACCACTTTATTTCTATTCCTGTTGTAACAAGTAATAAATGAATTTATCATTTAATCGCATGAACTCAATAATTTCCATTTGGATTATTTATTGTTTTCTCTTTTCTCTCTGTTTCGACCAAAAACTGGATGATAAAAGTCTTCAGTCTGGCTTTTTGGTCTCAACTAACCCTACTATTTGTTTATTTTGTATTTAAAATGTCTTCCAGTTCCAGTGTAAAATGTACATTGGAATTTAAAGTTTATAGATCTTTGAAATGTGTTCTTGCATTATTACACCATTATCAATATATGACTTGAAAATAGACAGACCAATCTATTAGTTTTTAGTTTACGTTATATCTCAGCTTGTTACAATAACACAAAATTGTCCCAGAAATTGATGCAACAAACAATAAAACTGTTGTTTTGAGCACATTTTCAAGTATTATAGTGGTAATGGCAAGATCAATAAACTTGTTTTGCCATTATTGATCGAATAAAAAAAATAAACACTAGCGAAAGCTCACAAGTGTTAGGTATTTACTGCTAAAACCATTCAAACTTATGAAATCTGCTTGTTTCTTCTTCAGTTTACTATAAACATGCCCAAAAAATGCAAAACCCACAAACACATTTGTGTCACTTTCACAATTACCTCTTAATCCTCTAAGTTTATTAAAAAAAAATACAAAAAAATACTTCTCAGGATCTCAAACAACAAGTTTTCAAGTGAAGGTGTAAAAAAATAAAGTCTTCCTCTTCTTTGTTGCTCTTTTCCTCCGCTCCCGTGCCACTGCAAATGAAAAAGCAGATTATGTTAATACAATGGTTGGCACGTAAGCAGCTTAGCTAGCATCCAATCTTTGATCCACATTATCAGACACAAGAAATCCCACAAAGAAGGCTGCGTGTTCACATGCTGCCAGCCTGCTCTGATGTTGCAGCACGTATGCCGTTTGGCTTTCTGCTACCGACACAATGGCTTCAGCGAACCTCCAGCTTCTTATACCGAATCACAGCTCGTCTTTAAACGGCTATATATTCACTTTGTCTTTATCTGGGTCATATAGGAGGCGCAAAAGAGAATTAAAAAGATCAAAACAACTTTGTTTTAAGCTGTAAAATTGCCAGAATGTTATTGTTTACATCCTGAAATTTCGCGCATGAACATTTTGCCTGCTTTTTAAAAAAAAAATTTTTAATACTTTGTATTTCTACTGCTTCTGGAAAACAGCCAAAGTGCTTAAAGTTGCTGTTTTTTGGTGTCTTGAAAATGACCTGTTGGCAGAAACTTCCGGAATGAGCAGGCCCTGCGCTGTTACCTAGCAACCCCAGCAAAGCCCAGCCCGTTACCTAGCAACCCAATCAGAGCTCCAGCATGTTGGTCGACTTGGGTCATAGCTAGTTACGTTTACTCAAAAAACCTTTTGAAAAAATTTACTTTTAGGAGTAGTTTTACTAAACTGTACTGATTACTTTTACTTAAGTAATTTCATCATGAAGTATTGCTACCCTTACTTGAGTAAAATTTCTGGATTCTCGCCCCTCTGTGAGTAAATTCACTGAATGAAAAACAAATATGTTTTAATGTGCCATGCTGGAGGGCAAAAACATGACTTTTATTTGTCTATCCCATGATAGAACAACGTTAATTAAATGAAAACCGGAGATGTAGGTGTTATTAATTTAGTGCAGTGTGCAACAGCCAGGGAAATAATAATGCAGAAAAAAAGTTGACAAAAACTCAAAACCACTCGTGTTCTTCGGCTGCTCATTGTCATAGAAACCGACAACAACGGCAATAACATATCAGGATTCAAAACAAAAAAAGACTCAAACATTTCCCACATGAAGAACAGCACATTCATTGGATTACTGTTTTGTTTTCAGGTTTAATGTTTATTTAGTGATTATTAATGCCATTATTTATAAGAGATTGCTGTGGTAGATTGGCTATTTATATCGTAGCTAATAAATTCAGATGTCTCCATTTTTTAACTAGACCGAAACGAACCGAATTCTGCAGCACATCTACATGTTAAGGTTGTCAAAGTCAAGCTAGCATAGCTAACCTTCCTCCTACTCCCTCGCTTTTTTTTTTTTATTAAAACTTTTTTCCTGATCTCATGTAGTTGTTGTAGTGTTTACAGTTAGTAGCAAGGCACTGCATCCCTTTGTCTTTTATACCACGCATGGATTTAAGATTTAGCGCATTATGTTGACAACAGCTAAAGCCAATGGTAGTCATTGTCAGCTAGCAGCTTTTTTGCCTTCCAGCAGGGATATTGGGAGGGCAAGACATCATACTGCAATGTGTCTATGAGTTCAATAATTAACTGCTCGGGTTCTAGGGAGTCAGCGGACGCGACCTCGCCGCTCTTTGACCTCCTGCTGCAGTTCTGCTGAAAAACCCTCGGACCAGTTGCAGCAAGCTCTGTAAAAGTCTTATCTAACAAACACAGACGCTCGTTCTCTCACACTTTGCGCTATCTTAAAACTTTCAGCCTGACATATCTCCGTCACATACACTCCCTTACATTCCAGTTTGCAAACACAATCCCCAACGTCTGTTATTTCAGGTTTCCTCTAATGAAAGTTCTGTCAAACATAAAGGCTGCATCACCTCATAACGCTCCGACTTACTTTAATTTTCTTTAAAAATGGGCCTAACCTTCAGATGCTGGCCTGACCCATTGCTAAACCTCAAACCAAAGCAAGGTCTTAAATTTAATCCAAATGTTTGTCGGCACAACATGATCGCCACAGTCTGGTCGCTGCCTGCCTCCCACTCCGGGTCACTGACCACACTTTCTGTGACCTTTGGGTCACGATGCTCTCACGTTTCCACCCGCTCCCAAGTGCCATGTTAGATACATCTTGGTTAGTGTGTTACTAATTGGTTAAATCTGCCACTTACTGTTGAGTTGTATTAGGCACAGTTGTTTTGTAATTTTAATTAAAAGAGGACATTATACACGTTTTTTATTTATGTGAACGTGTAAGTATATGTATACTTCAGTTTGTGTTTTTACTGCTCCTGAAAACAGCCAAAACGCTTGAAGTTACTATTTTTTGGTGTCTTGAAAATGACCCGTGTCAGAAACTTCCGGAATGAGCAGCACTGCGCCGTTACCTAGCAACCCCAGCAAAGCCCAGCCCGTTACCTAGCAACCCAATCAGAGCTCCAGCCTGTTTGGTCAGCTGTTTTTTTGCTGATTTTACTCAAACTTGGGTAGTAACGAGTTACATTTACTCAGGTAAATCTACTTTTAGGAGTAGTTTTACTGCGCTGTACCTTTTCTTTTACTTAATTTTGCTTTGAAATATCGCTAGTCTTGAGTAAAATTTTCAGGATTCTGTACCTGCTGAGTAAATTAACTGAATGAAGAACAAATATGTTTTAACCAAAAGTTTGTTAAAATGTAATAAGTTCTTTTGTTGAAAGAAACTGAAATGTCTTTTGCCTGATTTTATTTTTTATTACTTACATGAATTATTGTCATTTTTGTCCTTAAAATTCCCACATTTCCACTTAACTTTATAATTTGGTCTGACTATATTAACAACCAGTTACTCAGTACTTGAGTCGATTTTTTACCAAATACTTTTTTACTCTTCAGTAATTTCCCGGATGGCTACTTTTTACTTTTATTTGATTAAAAATATGTTAAAGTTCTGCTTCTCTCACTTGAGTCCAAGTTTTGGCTATTCTGCCCTGCGCTGGTTTTACTGTACAATGGCTGCTGGAAAAGACAAGTCTTTTGTTGAGTTACAGATTCTTCACTTTTCCGTGAATGGGAGAGGACATAAAATGTATTTTTCTAAAACAGATTTACTGTTCACTTGTAGCTTCTTTTAGAAAAATACTGTATAAATATATTGATATACTTGATATTCTCTAAAAGATAACAAAATGGTGTTTGAAATGAACAAATCTCAGTTTCCTCGGTACAAAGTACTTTAAAACCCACTATTAAGAGTCTCTGTTTTTTTTATAACATGCAATCTAGTCAGTTTTTTACAACACTTTAAGACTGATGTTCTTGAATCTGTAGTGATGTAACTCCACCTGGATTCATCCTCCTCTTCTTCACAGACATGGATTCTGTTGGACGTTTCAGTTTTCCATTTTTTGACGAGCAGCTCTTCATATCACTTGACAAAGTAGTGGATTGCCTGGAAGTGTCAGATTCTGGCAGCGGCACCGAGAGCCTCCCCATGGTGGTTTCTCGGTGCCAAGCAAGGCTGAACCGCTGACGACTGTGCCAACACAAGAGCATGGAAGTGGAAATTGCTGAACAGTTGTCCCCTAAAGTAAGCGAAGCAAACATCGCTCTGGGCAAACATGAAGAACACAAGTGGATGATAGACAAGTTTTAAATCCAGCTCTTTGAAAAGATCATTTAAAAGAACTTACACTGTGTTAAAACCTAAACAAAGGAACACGTTTGAGGTGAAAAACAAATAGTTTTATTTTTGGCTTTTTGGCCAAAATACACTCAAGACCATGTATAATTTATAACTACTGATTTTGTTTTGGTGTCCATATATTTTAAGATTTTATTTACACATGAAAGCTAATTCACCAGTCGTCTTTTGCTGAAAACGTTAATCTGTCCTTCCCCTTTTCAAGCTGCAGGTGGTGGTTTAACAGATAAAATAGAAAAATCCTTTATTGTCCTACAATGGGGACTTTTCAGTGCAACAGCAACAAAGTGACAGGCAATCAAAGCAAAAACAATCACAAAGAATATAAAATATGTAAAAACAAAATAAGGAATAAAAAGACTGTGTAGTAAGGGCAAGATTTCAACAAAACTACCATGTAAGGTACAACAGTCCAAAGGAATGTGCGACTGAGTTGGTTAATTTAAAAACATACAAAATGTTCATGTCTCTTTGACCATTATAAAGACGATTTACGATAAAAAATATACTGGTCTGGGTTCAGTTAAAGTGAACTCTGGTGCAGTTTGAATGCATGTGAGAACGCCAAGCGGACCAGAAACCGCTCCAAAAGCAGGAAGTGGACTTACAGTGCAGGGAATTCTGGGTAAATACAATCAAAACAAACACGAGAGTCGAGCGCTAGCGTGATAAATGGATCGAGGTCTTTTACCAGCGACGAAAGAGAAATCCTACAACCGCTAAAATCTGACGCCACTTCATTTTTGTTTCCATTTTGTGAAGAACGAAGTTGCGCTCAGTGTCTTTTTCAGAGGCTTTAGTGTCGTTTGCTTCCGTGGTTCTTGGTGCAGCGCCCCCACAGTTGAGGAGTGGAACAGGTTTTCCAAAGGGTTTGGCTGGTTTTTCACAGTGCAGTGAGAACGAGAACCACAGCAGCTGAAAATGTAACAAATGTTTCCATTTTGGTCTCCAATCGAACCAAGTCTAAAGCGGGAAAATGGCATACCTGCGTCCACGTTCATCCGTCTATAACCACCCACCGTGTTCCCATTCTCAGACTCCCAACATGACAGAGCGATGTTTGATGAAGGCCAAACCAACTCGATAAGTTCGCTTCTCTCCAGTGGCTTCACCAGATCTCAGTCCAGTAGAAATCCTTTTGGATGAGCTAGAATGGGAGATTTGGCTCCTGGTGGTGAAAATAAACGTCAAAACGGTTCAAGATCTCTAAAGAATGGACTAAACAATGGTTCAAGAAATATGAAGGTAAAAGGGGACCAACTGCTAGCAAGGTAAAGATGTTGATGTGATGATTTATAGCATATCTAATGTACATAGTTATGACTTACATTGTTGCCTTTACCTTTTAAAATGCAGAACCTTGAAGAAATTAATCAGATTCAGTCAAACTGTTGCCTTATTCATCTGGTTGGACGTTGTGGGATCAACAGTGACTCACTGTTGTGCCGCTGCTCAGACTCACTGAGTAATGAAGCTCGGCTCCTGCTCACAGGCACAAAAGGTACGACTTTCAGCCGATTCTGACTCAGACGTGACTCACAGCAAATGAGGATCGGCTTGACAGAAATCTGATTTCAGACGGCAGCCTTGAACATTTCACAGAAACTTGTGAGCTGCTGTGAGTTTTATAGTTTTATTGAAAGTGGGAGCCGGAGTTTCCCCAGTTTGAGCTCGTACTTATAGCAGATTTTCACCTGAGCTCTCAGGTCAAAAGGCTGGTACACAAATCATGGTAATAATTACCACATGTCACTGTGAGCAGCTGCATTTCAGTGGCAAACTGCTGTGCTTCTCCGTAAACGAGCCAGCAGTGTTCTTTATTGCTTCCATTTTATTATTTTTAGTACTTTGCAATAACATTTCAGTGGCTGACCTTGTCAGCAATGAATCTTTAAATTATAACAGAGTAAAAGTTGTCTTGTGCTTTTCGTTTTTCCTCTTTCTGTTCACGGTATTTACGATGGTAAATCTTTTTAAGACTTCTTTTAAGCAGAAAATCTGCATTACAGCTGAAAATGTTAGTTTTTACAGTTTTATCTCTTGGCTTGAGACCTATTCTGCAAATTTTACTTTTTGCATGTTTTTGTTTTTCCATTTGGCTTTAAGCTGCTTTTAAAAACACCCAGCCCTTTTTCACAAATAAGTTAATGTTTTGTGGCGCCCAGAAAATGAGGCGTTTCACAGACTTCCCGGTTGTTGAGTCACATTTGACAGGCACTTTGCCGTTGCCTAGCAACCCAAGCTGAGCATGTTTGGTCAGCTAGTTTTACCGCAGTGTCCGCTGTACAATGGCTGCTGGAAAGGCCACATCTTTTGTTGTTGACTTACCATCCAGAAACAACTTTCTGCATTCTTGTTGGTTGTGTAGAAGGCTCTACTCATGCTTTTCAGAGATCTAGAGTTGTTTTATTGTGCATTTTTTGGCAGCCATTTTCATGTGTGAGTATAAACATAGAACAGTTAATTTGGATTTAAAGTGGCAAGATTAAAACAACCAAAAATATGGAATTAATCAGACTAAAATCTCCTTATCTAAGAATTATTTTGGGTAAAAAAAATGCAATGAACTTGTTCTTTATAGGCGATATCCAAGATTATAACTGGAACGAGATTTCTTGTGATTAAAAGTTAATTTTAATGTCTTCATTTCCAATAATATGTTTTCAATTTAATTCAGTGTACAATCTGCCAAATAACTCACATTTTTTATAGTTCATTGTAAGATTGAGCATTAATTTTTATTACAAATCTCTGATTCCTTATTACATGCACCTATGCTAAACTAATATCTGCCATTTCAGATTAGCTGGAGTCAGCTGTTGAGCTGGAGCGAAACAATCGCAGCAAAGAGTGCTGGATGGATTTTAAAAGGTGGGAAAAAGTGATTTTTCTCTAAGTACTTGCAGACCATGTGGATGAGTCATCCCTGCGGTTTGTTTTGAGGCGAACGCTTAAAATTCATAACATAAAGCGAACCTCATGTCAAGCCTCATGTATTGTTTGCAGGCATATTAAAAAAGACGTGGGCCAAGCTAGCAGCAGAACAGATCAAGCTTTACCCGCTGTTCTTTTTCTATCCTCTCCTTCAAACTCGCAGTAATTATCACAGCCTGAATCCGGACAAACCAGGCGTTTTTCCTGTCCAGCGTGGATCATGTTGTTCCATCATTCGGTCTTTTGAAGAGGTCAAGGCAGATGCAGACAGTGGCTCTAAAACAGAAGCTTGTTCCTGCTGTGTGAACCATTTGTTTCGGTCCCAGACGCTGAGATCTTATCCGCGTCGTGACCTCATGTTGTGTGGAGATGTCCGTTCAGATTGGGGTTGAATTAAGTGTGCACGTTTACCTTTAGAAGTGTCTGTACACGAGCGTTTGGTGGAAAAAAGTCTGGAAACCTTGGGAAATATTCTTTAAAGCAGAGATTTACAAGATTTCACTGCTGGATTTTGTTCCGATTATTCCCTTGAGGTTGCGCCGATTACTGTGGTGTCTATGAAGATAATCTTAGCGGATATTCCTGGTGTGGAAAGAATGATTAGGGATATTTAACATGTTGAAAATGAATCTTTGGCCTCCTGAATGTGACGTCAATCAGAAAGCAAGGTGACGGAAACATGGAGACAGAATCCAAACTACAGAAGACAAAGCAACCATGGTGCACCGTCTTTTGTGCTTTTTCTTTGTTAAAAATAGTCTATAAACTGTCACCATTCCTTCTTTTTCGTCAGACATGTTTGTTTTCTCTGAACTTCAGTTTCACCTCGAGAGGTTTTACAAAATTTCCCGTCTTGGAAGTAAAATCTTTGTTTCTGATGCACATTGTAGGACGAAGCCTGACATATCAGAGTTTTTTTTATCATGTTCAGGTGGTCCAGATCCAATAAAGCACTGAGATTTACTTTTATCAAACTTCATGACACTAGCTGCATTCCCATTAAAAATGTTTGCCAAATTTTGTTTCTATTCTGCTAAAGTAGAAAAAACACAATCCAGCTAAAGGGCTATTTCCATTAAATAAAAATCAGATTTAAAATCACCTGTAAATAAGTTTGCTCACAAGATAAATCATTAGAAAAACATATCACACCATCATTCTCCTTCCTGTTGTATTTTTTGTCGTTTCCTTCAGTAGTAACATCCGGTTATTGATCATGTGACTCTTTATTTGGCACCATTTGGTTTGGATAATTTTGTGAAAGAGAAAGTTTAACATTTTTCTTAAAGTGTGACTCAGAGAACACGATTTGTGTCTTGTACTTAAGAATTCAAAAAGGTGAAACTGATGCTTTGTATCAGTTTCAGTCAGGAATGTTGTAATATATAATTACAAACCTCCTCTAGGATTTTCCTCTGCCACTTCAACTTCTCAGTTACAATCCACAAATACTTTTGCACCTAAAATACCTTGGTAGGGCTCTCAGGTTTTGAAAATCACAGTTTTAAAATCAAGATGTCTTGAGACGTCCGCTTTGTCGTGGGAAAACGACAGACTGCCAGTTTTTTTCTTCCAACTTGGTTTTGGTCAATAGTTCTTGAGGCTTTCTGAAGCTTTTAAAATTTTCTTTGGTTTTGTGGTGCTTTTACATTCATTTTCAGAGTGACACAGTAACAGTTACTTGATTGAGCCATAAAATGGAACTATGTGCCTGGAAAATACGTAATACCCCCACGTTAAAGCACTTAACTGTGTTATTTGGGTGTAGAGAGTTTTGTTTATTCAAACAGTTGAAAATTTAGCAATATGATTTCAAATTAAAGTAAATTAGTTACCTGCAGCTTATCAGAAAAACACATTTATGTTGTTCTGAATCTGTGAAAAATGCCAAAGTGTGTATTTAATTAAATAATGACCTGATTCAGAAGCTTGGTGTTGCTGAAAACTCACCTCAGCAGATAATGGGTCCCTGTCTGCATGTCCTGTAATTACTGAGATCTGTCCGTGTGGAAAGGCGATCCGTCATTCCACAGACGTTACCTGCATGCGCCTACAGGTGTGTAGGATCCATGAGTTTTCTTCCCAGCCTTCACTCATTCGTTGTCTCTGGCCTCTGTGCAAATTCCCACTTTCATTTTATTCAGCCCTTTTAAGGGTTGTGAATATTATGGATGCTTTAGTGGCTTTTTACTGCACTTCATGAGAGCGCTCTCCATGTATATCCAGGAGGAAGATACATTGGTTAGAAGAGAAAAAGACGAGTCACAAGCTGCATTTCACCATGTAACTGCACAATTTGACATTTTAAATATAAATTTGCTTAAATGGGCAGTGTTATGACATTTTAAAAAATTTTATATGTTATGACATTTTTTTTAACTTTACATCATTAAATAATGTTACTCCCTCGTCAAAAACACACCTTGAGAAATCCTTTAGTCTCCATGGCAACCATTCAGCTGTGCAAAACGCCTGGATGAGCCTAGCCCCGCCTTCGAGGCGCAGCTCCTCCCCCAATCAGCTCCTTCAGACTAGCCAGCAGCAATTAGCAAACACCTGGTGGAACTACTGATCTCATTAACGGAGCTACTTCTCAGTGAAACGCTGGTAAAAATGCTGTTAAAGGGTTAATGGAGGAGGCGGCGTTTCAGAAAGAGCAGGAGTTTTTAAAGAGACATAGACCCAATTTTCAGGCATTAAATTACAAAGATAAATTTATTTTAACGCATATCTGATATTTGTAACGTTTTTATGCCAACTGAATGTAAGATAGATACTTAATTGTGTTATAAAATGTCACTATGTGCCTGGAAAATGCGTTAATGGAAACAGCAATTTTGAAAACTCTTGCTTATTGATTTAAAAGTTTTGGCATTAGGATAAGATGTTTTTTTTGGCCATATTTAAGCTGGATGTTGTCACTGGCACAAACCACGAAGAAGACAACAGGAAGTGGTTGTAGGGTCAGTTTTTTAATGACTTATCACATAAACAAACTTTAATTTTAATTGTGTTTCTTATTGTATGGAAACAACGGTATTGTAAAATTTTTTTTTTTTTTTTTTTTTTTGACATTCGCGGAATAACAAAGTTTTCCGAACATTTGTCCTGGAAGCACAACTACAGGCACCAGAAGATGCGATAAAAATGTTTTTCTGCTGTTTCATCCCAAGTAAAGACTGACATGCTGCGCTCATTAACAACTTGTCACCTCAAGAAAAGTCTTTTAAATTCACACATTTTTCCAACTGATTCTGTCATAAACTCAGTTTTCTGATTGAAAATGTTTCCTATTGAGTCAAAAATAAATATGTAAATTAAACCAGGAAGTCCCATTAAAGTCAAAAACATCTTTCAACAGAGACGTTGAATTTGACTCAACATCTGTTTCCATCCTAATATTTTCCACTCTGACCTAAAAAAGAAGAGCAAACAAAACAAACTTCTGGTGATTAATGATCGTAAACATAGAGTAATTTATCAGGCTGTTTAATGACTGCGAATTAATGGTAGTGCTTTGCATGAAATGTGAAAATGTCAAGATGCCGATAACAAAAATATGATCCGTCAACAGAAAGGCAAATAGTAGTAATCAGTCTTGAAAAGCTGAAGTTCTGTTCTGGCTTTGCAGAAATAACACTGACTTAGTGACTGATGGCTCCGCTGTCATGTTTGGCAGAGTCGGGGGGGCGTGCGTCGCTGCCAACCGTTTTTATATCGTCTTCCACTGTGTGGAGAAATAATCTGCGGACCAATACTGGATTCTGAGTCACATTTGAGCGGAAGCATTAAAGTCTGTTGGGATTTTCGGATCGTAATACAAACTGTTTGAGAGGATAGTTAGCGAGTTGCTGGGGAAAGTTAGCGGCTCATTGGTTGGTCTTTGCGGCGCTTTCATCTCCAGTCATCCTCTTCATAATTCTCTCTTTTTGTGGTTATCCCGTTTGGTTTATGTGGTGCATCCCTCATTTTTTATATTTCTCTTCCTTAGAACAAGGCGTTGTCTTACTTTCTTTGAAGTTGGTTTGCTGTTTTTTAAAGGAGTACTTCTTTTTTTTTTTTACTTTACATCATTTAATAATATTATTCCCTGACAAAGAACATACCTGGAGTGTTGCTTTGATTCTTTCATTTATGTTTGAGAAATCCTTTAATCTCCATGGCAACCATTCAGCTGTGCAAAACGCCTGGGTAGACCTAGCCCCACCTTCGAGGCGCAGGTGCTCCCCCACCCAGCTCCTTCAGACTAGCCAGCAGCAATTAGCAACCACCTGGTGGAACTGCACATCTGCTGAGCTCATTATAGGAGCTGCTTCTCAGGGCTAAGCTGGTATAAATGTTGTTAAAGGGTTAACAGAGGAGCCATGTTGTGACGACTTCCTGAAGGCGGAGTTTCAGAATGAGCAGGAGTTTCTTAAAGAAACAGAGGCCCAATTTCAAAATATTACATTATAAAATCAAATTTCTTTAAAGTCATATTTTAAATGGAGCATGTTGATACAAACTGAAGGTAACTTTGTTATTTAATTGTGCTATAAAATGGCTCTATGTGCCTGGAAAAGACATAACACTGCCCCTTTAAAGTTTTCCTTTTTGAGTTTTTGCAGCTTTTTTGCTCTATTTTTTATCCCAGTTCAGCATCAGACCATGATGCCATGTTGTGTCATTTAAAAGGAATGAGGGAAGGTGGGAATAAAGCAAGTTTTAGGGATAAATGTTTGGACTTCCAAACATTTATTTGGAAATGTTTGGAAATGCAGTCAGACGCTGAGTTCAGTATCCAAGATGGCCGCCACACGTCTAAAGGCTGTTGGTCCCATAAGACACTTTATGCTTCTAATGCAGCTTGAGTTGCTGTTTTATGTGATTTATTTACTCAACTTGTTTTCTGTTTGCTATTAAATATCTTTATGTTTTATTTTATTGTTTTAGTCTTTGTTTTTGTTATGATGGTTGGTGTTAATTAGATACTTTTGTCAGTTGCTGCTGCTGCTGCCGTTTTTAAATATTACATAGAAATAAATCTAACATCAACTTTTCTGACAGTCTGATTAGCCCAGTGGCACACATACTGCTTTATAACCTCTCTGGGAGACATGCTACTTTGTAAAATAAAAGGTCAATTTATTACAGTAATTCAATTTAAAAAATTGCACTTCTTTACTTGCAGTGTTTATTTCTAACGCTTATTTTCCAACAAACTAAATTTTAGGTTTTCATTATGTGTTAGCACAGACCTTCTTGTAAATAGAAAAGTTTGCATAAACTAAGCTGCATTAAAATACAATTGCTGCGTATAAATCATCTCACTAGTCAAAATAGATCTTAAAAGGAAAGTTTTACAGCTGATCTCATCTCAGTGTGGTTTATAAGCCATAATTATTACCAAAAAAGGTGAAACTGCTAATATATTTAAAGATTAAAGTACAGTGATCCCAATTTAAATATTTAAAAGAATCTATCTTTATTCATTTTCTGTTTTTGGAGAAGCGGTGTGCTGATATTTTTATGTGTCTGTATTCGATGTGACAGTGTGTTTTCTCATCTGTGTTTTTTTTAAGTGTTAAATTTTTATAGCCCAGCTGCTTGCCTGAAGGTAAAACTCTGCTCCTGTTGTTCTCACTGCTTTTATTTGGTAAATATCCAGCTTACTGAGCTGAAAATGCTCACTGTGTGTGTGTTTGGCTACTGTTTAAATTAGAAAGTAATTTACTAGTTTTATTTTACTTTTATTGTAGAAGTATAAATCCTCTGAGATGTTGACCTTAATCTGAGCAACTGTTGCAGAGATTAACGGGCGAACTGAAAGTGAACAGCTCTTACTCGCAAAACACAAACAGACTTGAAGGTTGACCAGCCTAGCTTAAAGAAATGACACCAAATCGCAATTTACAAGATTAAAAAAGTGTTCAATAGTCACAATTTTATCTTTATTTGGCTTTAAAGATGCGCTGAACAAGGAAGCTTTTGTTAATTTGAGGCGCTGCAGTCTTGTGTTTACCAGGCAGAGGGGATTTTAGTCAAACTGAGGTCATGAATAAAAAATACAGCCATTGTTTACGGCTTTCATTTTGCTCATTTTATTCTCAGTCTTTTGCATTACTGACAATAAAAATGAATGGAAATGGGAGGTTTGGTTTGACCCAGATTGCAGAAGTTTGTCAGCTAATATGACAAACCGTTAATCTCCTTTTCAGGTTTCGCCGCTGCTTTTTAGTAATCTGATGGAAAAAAATGGCATACAGGAAGTGGATGAGAAACTCTTTTATGTAGTAAATGGAAAGAAACTAGTTTTAGATAATATATAATGACATTTATGTCAGATTATTTTGTCAACAGGACTTTTATCATATTCCATAAAAACTGAAGGTATTAAACGAACGTTGATAGCAACAGTACTAAATATCTGACACAGTAATCAATAAAAGGCAAACTGGTGGCTGCTGTGCTTCTGCGCCAACACTAGCTTGTAAAAATTTTTGCAATGGAGGTATTACAAAAAATACCACAAACGGATAAAATTAAAGACTCATGAGGATAGGAAATGTCAGATTAAAAGTAGCTCTTGAAAATAAGTTGGCTACCTATTTTCGAACGCGGAAGTAAATACGGAGCAAACTTCCGGTGTTTGAGCGCACTTCCGTTTCACCGCTTCGCTGCGCTAATAGCAGCTTAACTAAACTGGGGCCAAATTTCGTGAGTACATTTACAAAAATCGCTGAATGATCGAAATGGCAGATCTACAACAGAGACTAATAAATAAAACAGTAATAATTTTACAAGAATAAATTTGTACGATAATAAAGTCAAAAATATTACGACTTTATTCTGGTAATACTTTATTCACGCAACGTTATGATTTTATTCAGTAATTTATGACTTATTCTTGTAGCCTAAGACTTTATTGTTGTAATTTTACGACATTTTTATGGCTCTTCTCCTACGAGTTTATTCCATTTCATTCTCGTAATACTTTATTCTCGCAATATTATGACTTATTCGTAAATTATGTCTTTATTCCCGTAATTTTATGACTAATATTGTTTTTTATTGCCCCAATACTCCGTCCTAGTGCTGTCATCGAAAACATGTTCATTTAAAACCAAAACTATCCTAAACTCCTTGCAGAACAACTTTTGCTGACATTTACAAAGGATTTAAACGAGCATTTAATGTGATCATCGTGACAACAGGCCTGCGTGTCCTTTCAGCGGGAACAGATTCATCTGCTTCAATCTTACTGTCCATATCTGATTGTGTCACGGAGCCGCATGCCATCATGAGTTTGCGTGGACCACCTCCTCTTCCTCCTCCTCTTCCTCCTCCAGCCCCGCACACGCGCGTCGGGAGCGCACAGAGGGCGCACCGGTGTCAGTTTGCTCCAGCCCTCCTCTGCAGCGGTCGCTTGTTGCTGTTGTCTCGGAGCAGGGATTTTTCTTATCATTATTATTTGGGGGAGTGGAAATTCCGCCGTTTCTGCCTCCTCACAGCCAGGCTGCGTGTGTTCCTGACAGTTCAGCTGCGAGCAGACACGCAGAGAGACAAGCTGGACTCGTACCACACGGAGTCCACACCAGGAGAGCTCCGGGGTATTTTTCGGCTGAACACTGATTTTTGTGGCGTTATTTTTTTTTATTTATTCCTCCTTTTGGAAGTATGTGAATCATTCCTGCCGGGTGTCAGATCGGGAGCGCAGCGGTGCCACTTTTTGCCACTGGATTTTGTTTTTTGCTTCTTGATTTTTTTATTTTTTTTTTTGCGTTTGGATTATTTTCTTCCAGGAGATGCCAAGTTGTTGCCTGTGAAACGCAGGATGCTGGGGACTCTACAACCACCAGATCCCTTACTCTGAGAGAATATCCGTTATTTCTGAGTCTCCCCTCTTCTTCTTTGGTCTTGTTTTTGGTTGGTTTATGTTGTTATCGATGTGGTGCCATAATCTAAGGATGCGCTGTGGATTTCTATTGTTCCTTTTCACCCAAATAATCTCGGTGTCTCCGCTCACTTACATTGGTAGGTTGACATTACAGCATTTATTATTGACCCGTTTTTCTTTTTTGCATGTTGTTATCTGCATTGTTGGCTTTTCTGCAGCTGAACCAGAATCGATTTGCTTTTAATTTATTCACAGATGAGGGGGAAAACAAAAACCAAACAGGCGTAGGATGAAACAAAAGTGAAGAAATAAAATCTTAATAATGAAGTGAGAATGATTTAAAATTGTATAGGTATCTAAAGATTTTAGTTTTATTTCCATCCAAACCCGCTGCTGCGCGCTGAAGCATGATCTCCAGGCAACAAGCAATTTCATAAACCTTTCCGAGAGAAAATTAAATTTAATCTCGTTTTGCTGCTCCTCACCTTGAAGAGCGCGATCACACCTTATGGCGCGGATGCGACGCGGCTTCACTTTGTGTCGCACATTTTCTCCGAAATACCCGGCAGGAAAGTTGGAAAACGTTTTATGCGTCAGTTCGGCGGCACTTCTTGGAAGAAAAGGGCGCATTGGGCGACCCCTCCTGCGCCCTCTCAGTTACATGCCGGTTAAATATTCAGCCTGTTGGATGGAGACACACATGGTTGAGTCCAAGATGTTAAAGGTCGGAGAAAAGAGTGGAGAAAACTGTTATTATGTAATTATTTAAATGGTTAATTTATCCAGAACTACAGCAGAATCATCACCCACTCCAGATTGTTTTTCTGCTTCTTTTAACCAGTTAGTCCAAATGTGAAAAGAATAAGCATTTTTTAAATTTCAAACTGTGTTTTAAAGAGTTTGATTTCCAGATTTTGTCATTTAAAACAGTGAAACCGCCCTGTAATCCATGCATTGTTCTTCATGTTTTCTGGCTGTTTACACTCAGGAGGCAGCTCACTACAAATTGGCTTGAATAGAAAAGTCATGTGGTGCTGGTGCTGCCCCCTGATAGAGCTGCACCCTGAGTGAAGAGCCCCGTCACCATTAAACCGCCACTTTCTTTCTGGATTGTGCTTCATTTTTTAAATCCTTTGTAATCACTTCCCGCCTCCCTTTGTGGTGCAGATAGATGCGGCGGAGAGATCACCATCCACTCGGCGAACTACCTGACCTCCCCGGGTTACCCCGGCGCCTACCCGCCCTCCCAGCTCTGCGTGTGGGTCATAACGGCACCGGAGCCCGGCCAAAAAATCCTCATCAACTTCAACCCGCATTTTGACCTGGAGGACCGAGACTGCAAGTAAGACCCCGTCTCTCTCTCTCTCTCTTTCTCTCTCTCTCTCTATCTCTCTCTCTTTCTCTCTCTCTCTCTATCTCTCTCTCTTTCTCTCTCTCTTTCTCTCTCTCTCTCTCTCTCTCTCTCTCTCTCTTTCTCTCTCTCTCTCTATCTCTCTCTCTTTCTCTTTCTCTCTATCTCTCTCTCTTTCTCTCTCTCTCTCCATTCAATCCTGCCTGGATACAGAGGCAAACTCTGCCCTCTATTGGCGAAGAGGCTCTCAGGGTGATTTCAGAGGAAATGGAGTTTGATGGGTTTCGTTCGGCCACAGAAAGCCGTTTGCAGCAGCTCTGATGATTTTCATCTGTTGTGTGGATTTATTTTACACAAAACTGTCTGCATTGAAAAAGTAACTGGATTTTATTTAACCTTTTAAATAAGCCACTTTTTGTTAAGGAACATGACAGACATGTATTCATGCATGTTTCTTTTCTGCGTGTTTCTTTCAAAGGGGAGTCCAAGGTGCGGCGCGTGGGCCATTTGTGGTCCACAAACTGATTTTATCTGGCCTTCGACCACAAAACAAAAATGACCCAAACTTGTTTTTCCAGCTCCAGGTTTGATTTGAGGTTGATGAGGCTAAAAAAAATATTTCAGTAAAATGATCACTGCCTTTCAAAAAAGATACAAATGAAAGTTTCCTAATTATGGAGGCAGCCATTTAATAACATTTCATAGTAAACAGAACCAGAAACATTCAGTGGCTTTTACTCCAGAGCAGACTTTGACTTTAAAGTCTGAAGAAGGAGAAACCCATAACTGGGAATAAACACAAAAATCCAGAAAAATTGAAAAAACTATTGTTATTTAAGATGTAGACATTTTCAACAAGATCAGAGGCTGAAGTGATCGTCATCACAAGTATTTATATTAAATTACTCTTTCTGTAGCCACAATGAAAACAAAACACAGGATAAGTTGTTTCTAAAATGATCAAATGAATCAGGGACTAAAGAAACATCCCTGAGGAACGCCGTTGGATATCGTCCTGATTTTTAATTTGACTTTCCTCAGATGAACCACTTATTGTACATGTGTCAAACTCGAGGCCCGTGGGCCAAATCCGGCCCGCCAGACCTTTTTATGTGGCCCTCTGGGTCCTAGACTAAACACTAAATCTGCTTAATGTAGTTTTCATCAGTTTACTGCCAAGTTATATCAATCGGTTTCTTGATAATTATCGTGGAAATTCACACAAAATCAACAAACCCTTCACTTTTTTGTGCTAATACATAATTGGGAGTTTATTGCAGATTTTTCTCAAAAATTTGTCAAAACGCTCGCTCGTTTCTCTCCTCCGTTCATGGCGAACGCTCGCTGGCTTCGCTCCTCTGTTTATGGCGAACGCTCCTCCGTTCAAGGCGAACGCTCGCTTGTTGCGCTCCTCAGTTCATGGCGAACGCTCGCTCGCTTCGCTCCTCTGTTTATGGCGAACGCTCCTCCGTTCAAGGCGAACGGTCCTCCGTTCATGGCGAACGCTCGCTCGTTTCGCTCCTCCGTTCATGGCAAACCTCCTCCGTTCATGGCGAACGCTCGCTCGTTTCGCTCCTCCGTTCATGGCGAACGCTCTCTCGTTTCTCTCCTCCGTTCATGGCGAACGCTCGCTCGTTTCTCTCCTCCGTTCATGGCGAACGCTCCCTCGTTTCGCTCCTCCGTTCATGGCGAACGCTCCCTCGTTTCTCTCCTCCGTTCATGGCGAACGCTCCCTCGTTTCTCTCCTCCGTTCATGGCGAACGCTCGCTC
>NW_015114244.1:158301-158703 GCF_001443285.1 Poecilia latipinna | reverse complement strand
GGCGAACGCTCCCTCGTTTCTCTCCTCCGTTCATGGCGAACGCTCGCTCGTTTCGCTCCTCCCTTCATGGCGAACGCTCGCTCGTTTCGCTCCTCCCTTCATGGCGAACGCTCTCTCGTTTCTCTCCTCCGTTCATGGCGAACGCTCGCTCGTTTCGCTCCTCCGTTCATGGCGAACGCTCCTCCGTTCAAGGTGAACGCTCGCTCGCTTCGCTCCTCTGTTTATGGCGAACGCTCCTCCGTTCAAGGCGAACAGTCCTCCGTTCATGGCGAACGCTCGCTCGTTTCTCTCCTCCGTTCAAGGCGAACGCTCCTCTGTTCAAGGCGAACGGTCCTCCGTTCATGGCGAACGCTCGCTCGTTTCTCTCCTCCGTTCAAGGCGAACGCTCCTCTGCTCAAGGCG
>NW_015114244.1:149392-153615 GCF_001443285.1 Poecilia latipinna | reverse complement strand
TCAGTTCATGGCGAACGCTCGCTCGTTTCGCTCCTCCCTTCATGGCGAACGCTCGCTCGTTTCGCTCCTCCCTTCATGGCGAACGCTCTCTCGTTTCTCTCCTCCGTTCATGGCGAACGCTCGCTCGTTTTGCTCCTCCGTTCATGGCGAGCGCTCGCTCGTTTCGCTCCTCTGTTCATGTGTGTTTTTATGGCTTCTCCTTTGTCCTGTTTTAAAAGCTCAATAAACTCGTCTGGTGTAAATCTCTGCTTGCTGTCCAGCTCTGCCTCACAGATGTGGGACAGGAGGTTATGTCCAATACTATCGGATCACATTTCAGCACCAAGGGACTAATATACCATTAGTGCTCGGACAGATACTGGATATCATGTGTTGTTCGCTGGGTTGCACGTCTTCTGTCTGCGTTGGGGAAAATGCTTCTGGAGCGGGTTGGTTTTTGGGAAAACGCTGCTGGTTAAGTTAATTATTTCCAAATTAAAACCTTCATGTTGGATAATTGCTAGCTTATAAATAGCAGAGGGAAAAAAGAAGCGTTTTCTGAAGTTGTTGTTGACGCCTGATTGTCCTTCCTGCGGTGGACGGCGGCATCGTTTCCACTTTGAGACTTGCAGGAATCAAACAGTCTGACCACCCAGCAGCCACCTCAACAAGTCATTTGGCTGTTGCCTGGAGGGCCTCTCCTCTCCGCTCCGCTCGATCGGTTTCATTATTTGTTGTGCGAGTTTGTGTTGGATGACGGTCGGGTGTAGCTCGTAAGTCTTGGGCTTGGCAGGAGCGATGTTGTTTTTGGGAACCACTCAAATGTACTCGCCGAGGGAGGCCTCGAGCGTTTTGGCGAGACGGCATTCCCGCTTGAAAATTTCCTGAGATTCATATCTGAGGGAGGCAAAGAGTGTTTTAATAACTAATGGTCTGAACTGAACGGAAAAGAGACTTTTAATTGGAGTTTTTCAGAAGTTCTGCTTGTTTTCAGCTCATATCTCCTCAGGAATCGTCGTATTTGTGTATTTTTGTGTAAAGTTGGGCTTCTTACAATAACAAATTTTGCTTTTCCCTGAAATTATTGCGATGATATTATCGTTTTGGCACCAAGTAATGTAAATAGTGGCGTAATAATGCAAGTTTACCCTCTCAAAGATCAATAAACTTTACACTGGAACTGGAAAACCATTTAAATTTCCAAAGTTAATAAACAAAACAACGAAAAACAACAAAATAAAATGAAAATGAAATGAACTGTTTAGTCTCTACACAAAATTACTTTTTAAAAAATATTAATCATCAGAATGGAAACTATCATACTTCTTTAATTGATTATTAAATTGATTTATTATGACAGAACTATGTTTTAGATTCAACCAAGTTGCATTGGTTTAATTGAACATTTTATGTTTGTATGGTTCATATGGCAGACCTAACTTATCTCTCCTTTCCATTAAAAATGGTCAATCACCCAAATAAAAATGGGAAAATTTTAATTAAACACCTTCAGAAAGTGTGAAAAACTATCAACACCACCTAACATGTTAGCAAGAAATGCTCCGATTCTTTATCAAGCACAAAAATCTAAACAAATAGTCCCAAAGCAGCAAAATATCAAGGATTTTCTCCAAAATAAACAACGTACTAATTGGGTATTTTATTCAAAAATGGCCAAAATGCCACGTTTATTACACTGAAAATGTTTCTGTTTGTTTCTGTCGGCAGGTTGGAGGAAAAAAACCCTCATCTTAATTAGGGAAAACAACAAAGTTTGACATTTCCCCTTTAAAGCCTCATAAACTGATGGGCATAATGATGAGGAGTCATCCTAAAGCAGCTGTTATCATTTTATATCAGAGTAGTTTTAGTTTTAGTCCGTCTCCTCCAGGCTGCGTCTGGTCTCAGTGCCAGTCACATGGTTCCTTTAGTTGCTTTATCAAATTAATACCATTTGTTCCTACAACACTGCTTGGACATTTTTACTGTCAGAGTGACACTTTGACATCCAGCGTTAGAAAACTCATCTTTAATTCACCTGTTGTCAATTTGCAACAGTAAATTTAAGTTTCACTCTTAAAAACAGGATTTCTAGACGTTTGTTGCTAAAGTATTTGACAGTTTTCATGAGTTAATGGTAGATAAATAGAATAGGATATGTAACCAGGGTGAACATGTAGCTAATTTCTAGCTTAGCACTCTTGCTAGCTTTGAAAACCTAAGTTAATTTTTTCTAAGCGCAAATTTCCTAGGCTGTTTTGTAAACCAACATTTTTTACTGAAATGATCAACAAGCGTAGAATCACATCTTCATGTCAGTAAGTTTCTGATTTTGTTTCATGAATCCTTCATAATCCCTCACTGAGCGACTTTTTCTCTCGTCGTTTCCGGAGCGACGGCCAGATCGAGTTTTCTTTCACATCCGCCACGGAAATAGTTGTCGAAGTGAATCCCTGCAGAGAGCGGGAAAAATCCAAGCCGAGTTACGGCGAGGAACATGCGTCGGCGGCCCGGATAATTTTGGGACGTCTCTGTTTAGGAGTTGGCCGAACCGTTTCCCTCCCACACGGCTGCAGCTCAGCTCGCGCTCACGCCTCCTGGCAGCTCAAAGTTTCTGTCACTTACAGTATGCTTGGTGTTCGCACAGCGAGAGTCTGCACACTCTGCACATTCAGATTCATGAGAAATTTAAAGCTAAATCAACCAACTCCTTCTTCCCAGAGCTGTCACTTTAATCTCAGTTGTATTGCTGGTTGTGTAATTCAAGCTTTCATTGCTCGAGGAAAATCCCCTCAAACACATCATCTGACATCATCTCTGTACGAGTGTAACGGGAGCCGGTCTCTCCTTTCTGAAACTGGAGACAAAGTCACAAGACCAGCCGACGTCCTGAGGCGTCACATGAACGGGAACCAGGCCAGGATGTTTGCATGCACACAGCTTCACGGTTTGTGGAGATTCACAGCCTGTCGCTGCCGGTACAATGGAAGCTGGACGTGTTTTTATCTATCCATCTACAGCTGGGGTGTACAAACTTATGGCCAAACCTGTAGACTGAAAAATAGTCCCGGGCCAAAAACTAAAACTAAGATCATGACAATAAAGTAGCTGGATATTTATTTATTGTAGAACCAAAACTTGAAAGGGATTTTTACGATGGCCATTGTAGAAAAAAAAAGAGTAAGTTTTGTAGTTTGTTTTAAAATTCTTGAAAAAATTCAAAAGAAAATTTGACATTTGAAATTCAGAAAGTTTTTTTGTAGAAGTTTTTCACATTAACCTAAAAATTTTATTTTTTAAATACATTTTTCTAGAAATGCTTCGAGGAAATGTCTGAGATTAGTCTCAAAAAAATAGTTTTTTGGCAGAAATCTGCTACTTCATACTTTAATTTTTGCAGTTTCTTTTGGGCTCAATTGGCTAAATTTATTTTCAGTAGTAAGAAGAGGACCCTGTCACTTTCTTTACAAACTCTTGTTATATTTAACCAACTTTAATAAAGAATGAAACCTGATTTTTGTTTCAGGAAAAGTCTCTGAATAAACTTTGTTTTTACTTTTTGTTAAAACTTTGTTATAAAAACGAAACAAACTTTTTGTACTTTCTATTTTCCTTTGTAAAACATTATGTCTCATTAAAAAGTCTCAGATGGGAGACTTTTACAAATTAAAAGTCTCCCATCTGCATCTATGGGCCAAATTTGAATTATTTTTGTGTTGCAGTTGAGGACCGCACAAAATCAGTCCAAGGGCCACAGATGGCCCTCAGACCGCACTTTGGACACCCCTGATTTAGAGCATGTTGCATATTTTTTGTGTTGGTTTGTGACAGTGGGTAAAATGTAAAGATGCTGACCGTAGACGGCAGCAGGTTGGATTTTATTGAATAAACCTGCTGAGGATGAATGAATGAAAATGATAGATGGATGATGAAATTAGATTAATGGATCCACAGATGGGTGGCTGATGGGTTTCTGAGTGATGGGTTAAGGGTCCAAATGGAAACCAGTCCAGAAAAAATGTAACGTTTGATGTAAGGATTGATTAAATAGAGGCTGGATGGGTTAAAGGATAAAGACTGATCGATCGATTATTCCTCCAGACGATGTGGAAGAAAATCAGTTTTGGCCAAAGATTGGATGGATGGATGGATGGATGGATGGATGGTTGGTCGGTTGGTATGATGGATGGTTGGATGGATGGCTGGATGGATGGTTGGTTGGGTGGCTGGATGGATGGATGGAT
>NW_015114244.1:129451-141902 GCF_001443285.1 Poecilia latipinna | reverse complement strand
GGGTTGTTGTGGTCAGTCTGACCCCTGACCTGTGGGTTGTGGTGGTCATCTGACCTCTGACCTGCCCTCTCCCTGTTTCTCCTGCTGCCTCAGGCTCTTCTGACACGTTTCTTTATTGTCGCTCTGAACTCCAGCTGCACTGTTTTCATCCCTGTTTCCTTTCTTCCCGCTTCTCGCCTGCTCACCATATGCTCTGCCTTCCTCTGCTGAGTTTGACAAATGAAGGAGAACTTTAGGCTGTTGTGCAGCCAAGGTTCTGGTTCCTGGTTCTGTCTGTCAAAAGATGCATGAACGCAGCCGCCATGTTGCTTCCACTCCAGTATAACCAGTAGAACTATCAGATATAAGACAGGGGTGTCCAATATGCGGCGCGGGGGCCGTTCATGCTTCATCGTAAACATGACAACAACCTTTGGAAATGATTCATCAGCTCCTAAGAAACACTCACTTTTGATCTTTGTTGCTTTGATGCAGTTTAATGGCTGCATGCCTTTTTCCACACTACTATGCAAGACAACAATGAAAACACACGTTTCTTTATGCTTGTTGTGTTTAGTTTCCAGACTTGAAGCTGAAATTGAGTTTAGGAGCAAATGCAATTATGAAATTCCCCAGATCAGAGTCAGAACGGTGGGAAAACGCTGGAGCACAAAGACTTTCGCCAGCTGCCTCTTCTCTTTCAGCAGCAAATATTTGTCCAATGGGAGGAAGAGGGAGATATAAATCCTGCTTTTGTTTCTCTTATTTAAAGGAATATTGTTTAGAATACCATTTCAAACAATTACGGCCGCGAACTATGTGAATCCACCCGCACATCTGGGAGAAATGATGCACAGTTACCAAAATAAAAGCCCCCACACCTGGAAATAAGCAGTAAAATCACTGCAGAAAATCTAACGTATTTTTGGTTTACTTTGTAGTGCAGATATTTTAAAACACATGAAATAAGACAAAACTAACTTACAAGTAACTTCTTTTCAGCTTATGAGTCAGTAATTCCTTAATTTTGATAGAAAAGTTCAGATTGTTTTGTCTATAACAGGAATTTTCCCCCATTTTATAAGTGAAATAATCTGCCAATAGAACAAGAACTTTTAAGAAATTATTGACCTAAAACAAGCTTCTATATTTTGCTGAAATGTTCAAGTGTAATAAGATATGAGCAGCAGAAACTGGACCAAAAACACTTGGTAATATTTAGTGTTTTTGCAGTGAATTTTGAGTCACACGCTCTTAACGAGCAGATTAACGAGGACAGGGTTTGCTGGGAAACTCATTCAGCAACGTCACACATCAGCAGCGATCCCAGGATTTACAGCCCGCGTCGCTGATGCAGTCCAGATGTCTGCCCACCCCCCGCTGGGACAGAGGGACTTATGTCAGGACCAACAGCTGGACTCACGACGGAGCGCCGGCCCAAACAGGCCTCAGCTCAAACGCTGGTAGCTGGAGGTGAATTCGGACCATGAAGAAAACGTCTCAGACTTTATGGCAGAAAAGCCGTCATGCATTTCCCCTTGAGACAAAATTTAATAACTTTTTTTGAAGGGGTTTGCATCAGACTGACACAACGGCGTCATAGACGTGACATAACATCTGTTGTGAACGTGAAGGAGTCTTCATGAATGTTGTCAGGAAGTGATATTTGGTAAATAATGATGCTTTTAATGCAAAGTTCCTCTAAAAGTTGCATTAAAAGTGTCAACTTTGCATTATTTGGTAAATAATCACATTTTAGTGCGATTATTTACCAAATAATAAAATGCATTATTTAATAAATAATGATAATTGTGATTGGTATATAATGACAATAATGACATTATTGGTAATAAAATTACCAAGCGATGACATTCTTTGATAAACAATGGCCAAATAATAAACACAATAATGTCCATTATTGTTAATAACTACAATAATGTCATTATTTGGTCATGGTTGACCAAATAATGGTCAATAATTATTATGTACCATTATTCCATACCAAATAATGACATTTTGATGCAATGGAAACTTGCATTAAATTATTTACCAAATGACTCTAAATGAAAAAACAAACATTCATGAAGATTCCTTCATGTTCCTGTTATCTCAGTCTTATCCACACCTGTTCAAAAGGAAAACCACATTTCTTCTGACTTTGTGGTAAAACTCCATTTCCTGTTCTGATGAACTCAATATAAGATCTTCTTTTATGAGATTTAACGACCTCCGTCTGATCTCAGAAGACCGAGACCGAACTTCACTCCAATCCCATTCAGATCCTCCATGGACACAAGACGGCAGCCTAACATGAGGTCACTGTCAGGATGCCGAGGGGTCGGAGGTCAGGCAGCAGGTTAAGCTGCGTCCCGACCTCCCTGTGGGAGGATGAGGAGCCTGGGAGGCTCTGTCCTTCCTCACATGTGTGACAGGAAGCTCTTCGCTCAGCGCAACGGAGCGGCGGTTGTTCAGTAGCCGGAGACGGACAATAAAGCCTTTCTGTGCTGGGCTGGTGAAAGAACGTCTGTCTGCTAGGAAAGGCCACCGACTGACCTCCAGCTGCAGAAACCGAATACTATTCACATGGATCCAGTGGAAAGATGAGACGGATAAACATGTGGGAGGCATAAACAGAAATTAAAAGCATAGATGCTGGAATATACTCAGTCTGGTGACCCACATCTCTGAGGTCAACCCGACACTTTGGGCTTTCATTAAGGGAGAAGCACTGAAACCTGTACATTTGTTTTCCATTTGTTTTCAGTTCCAGCTTTGATTTTTGGTTTGTTTCTGCTCCCACAGAGTTGGGGAAAACCCATACCAACCCCAAACACATCAAAAGGTGTTGCAGAAAGCACCAGAAAAATTGTTTTCATACACAGAGAGACATCTCAGCCCTCTGTAGAAAAGAAAACCATTAAATCTGGAAACCTGAACCTGGAAGTTTAAATCCTCTTATAGATCTTTACAATTCTGTAAAAAATGGACAAGATGTGCATGTTCACTGCATAAAACACAAAATCAAATGTTTCTGTTTAGTTTCTAGTGCAAATATCCCAGAATTAGGACAAAACTTACAAATAACTTTTCAACAAGATTTGAAAGAGAACCAGAGCAGCAGAACATGTAACAATTGTTATTTTGGTCCCCATCAAACCAAATCTACTGGACTATCAGGTGTGGAAACAGCTTTAGACTCATGAAATGACTGCAATCTGGTGACTTCAGTATCCGTTTGGTAACATGCAGTTGGGAGAAGAACCTTCCCAATCCGGGTTGGTTTCAGGGATATCTAGTTCTGCCATCCCAAAGCCAGACCTGGCCTTGCTTTGGGATGGAAGATCAGGTCTGGCTCTACCAGAGACTCCCCTTGTCATCAGTACCAGATCTCAGGTGATGCTTCCTGGTTTGGGAATCTCTGAACCCACAATGCAAGGTTCCCCAGAAAACTTGTTAAGCCCGGTGGTTGGATGCCAAGGCAGTCATTCATCCAGCAGCCTGTCGTTGAGTTAAAAAATGTTTAAAGTTGACAGGAAATTTGAAAATATCACTTGATAATTATGTGTTATTGAAAGATTGGGAGATTAATACCTGGACACCAACTATAAGGTCTTAAAAAATGCAAACATTTTAAAAAGACTTAAATAAATAAGTGATGTTTAGCCTGGTGGGGGCACAAGGAAAGCCTGGTGGCCCGCCAGGCTTATGATGCACAGAGGGAAGCCCTGCAGCAGGAGCTGGACGTCGATTGGAATGAAGTCTGCATGGATGGAAATCATTGCTGGAATGTTTGGGTTTTCATCTCGGACCAGTTGTCCCAGTGAACCCAGATAAGATGAAAGATGGAGTTGATTTATATCAGATTTATAAATTATTGGGCGATAGCCACCATTAACGCTCTGCACTCTGAAGTATTTCATGTCATTGAAACTTTATTATTCCAACTTTTCAGTTAATAATGAATCAGGCTACTGAATTACTTGAACTCATCAGGCTTTGAGGAAATGAAAACATTCATCTTCATGAGGGTTGAAGGGAGAAACTGGACGGAAATTTGTTCTGGCGCTTTTTATGGTTCACGTAAGGATGATGGATAACAGAAAGCCGTCACTCTGCTGAAACGCCGTCCCTATGGAGAACATCTGAGCTGCAAATGAACGCCTTCATTTTGAGAAATGCTGTGTTGGTGTTAACAGATTTCACCATAAGGGGATATCTTCTGTTCCTCGTGAGAATATAGGCTTCATAACCCTAAATCAATCACACGCCATTCCTGTAAAATCCGTTCCCAGCGTGTCAATTATGATGGTAAATTGTTAGCTTGGAGCTCCAGAAGTGGGATTCCTTAAAGAAAACAGGAATAATTTGGGTCTTTATGTCTGTATGATTGAAAATCTAATTCCTCAAATGGGCTCATTTCCATATAACTAGGTTTATTTTTCAAATGTTCGTCATTAAGTCCAAACACCAGCGGGCGGTTACATTTTTCTCATGTTTCTCAGCCTCCTCTCTGTCCGTCTGTCAGCGATTCTCCCTGCTGGAGTTTCAAAGTTTGCTCCTGAACACAGTGGGATAATTAAAAACAAATGTTGTCAGGGAGGAAGCCTCCTGCATTTAAGCCTGCCTGTGAATATTGTCGGAGACTCGCGCGTGTCACAGCGTATTGGAAGTGACGTTGTGTTTATTGCTTTGGCCTTCGCTCACTTAAGAGAGGTGTGGATTGAGTGTCTGTTGACAAAGAGCCATTTTCCTCCCAAACCTCTCAGGTGCTGGTTTTTGCTTTGCTCAGGATTCAGACAGCTCTCTGTGTTTTCCTAGGCGTTGGGTTTCCCAGCCTGAGTCGGGATGTGGCACTTTCGATTAAAGTGATTAGATTGTCGGCCATTTTTCTGTACAGCAAGAAGAAAACCACCGGTCATAAACTAACAAAGATTTCCACTACTTTCTGCTTTTAAAGTTTAAAGCTTTTGTATTTCCATTAGAATCTCAGCTGATTCTAAAGTCCAAGCCCTAAATAAAAAACACCAGCCTGTTTTTTGGCAATACATTGATGATTTTTAGTGTCTGGAAAATGAGCCATTTCAAAAACTTATTCGACGGGGACTGCACCGTTACCTAGCAACCCAAACTGAGCTCAGCCCCGTTACCTAGCAACCCAACCCATGTTTTTGTGCTTCCTCTTGGGTTTCTGCTGTTTCTAAAACCAACTGCTAAATAAAAAAATAATTTAAAAAACACCCAGCTATTTTTTAGGCAATAAGCTAATATTTTTGGTGTCTGGAAAGTGAGCCATTTCAAAAACGTCCCGATTAAGTCATGGTCAAGGGGCTGGCACTGTAGCGACCCCAGCCAAGCCAAACCCCGTTAGCTGGTTTTACTGCTGTATCAGCTGTACAATGGCTGCTGGAAAAGATGTGTGTTTTGATGTTGACTTACCATCCAGAAACCACTTGCTGCATTCTTGTTGATTGTGCAGGAGGCTCTACTAATGCTTGTCAAAGATGTACGGATGTGTAGTTGTGCATCTGTTTGCAGCCATTTTGAAGTGAGTGTAAATGCTGAGTTGGGGGGCGTGGCTAGCAGCAGATTACTAGGATTTAAAGGGACAGAGGCCCTAAAACATAAAACATACAGTACTAATCAGACTAAAATCTCATTATCTAAGAACGTTTTTGTGAAATGTAATTAACATGTTCTTTAGACCTCTCCTAACCGATGTTATAACTGGAACTAGATTTCTTGTGATATTCAGACTTTTTATTTCAGGAGTTCCACTTGGTTTTATAGTCGGACCCCAACATTTTTTGGTTTAAATATTAATTCTGAATGTATGTTTTCAATGTAAATCAGTGGATAAACTACAGATCTATAAATCTTGTGTTGAAATGTGATGGACATGTTCTGTACAGCCCATAGATCCTAGCCTGCTAGAGGAAGCATAATATTTCACTTCTAACTCCATAAAATCTCATTTCATCCTTCAAGCTCCCTGAACCGTCTAGGACAGCAGGGGGTGGAAGCGCCGTTTTCCTCGTCTGTCTTAGGGATTAAGACTCCTCAAATGGGAACAAATTTCTGCAGTTTCTTTGCCGTGGTTTTAATTTCCCGGCAGGATTGCTCTGCCTCGGCTGGAAGGTGAAGGATGGTTGGTTCCTGCTCCTGCTGCTTGGCCTGGTTGGTTTGCTTGTTTGTAGCTGGCTGTGTGCGATTCCTGCAGCTTGCTTTGAAGGAAAATGTTCTGTTCCTGCAGCTTTTACTCCAGAGTATCATGTGGCATTTTTATAAGGCATCAGCTATTAGGAAATTACATTTCACTGTGAATATGATCATTTTATGGACAGAAATAATTGTTGTTTTTTAGTATAACTAGTATAATTTAAAAAGGAAGACTTAAGTAATATTTTGGTGAAAACTGGCATGAATTGCGCTTTTTATTTTTACTTTTCCACATCCTCTGAGCTGCATGATTGTGCTTGAAGCAGCACTTTGTGGCTCTCTGTACTTCTATTCTTGCATATCTGACAGAAAATGTAGATTCCTGAAGCTATTTTTGCAGTTGAAAGGTATTTTCTCTGTTCTTTATTCCTTAGTTTCACAGAAGTTTACCCCAGGTTTTTGCTTTAAGCAAGAGAAAGGAAAGGAAATTTGGCATAAATCAAAAATCAGATGGTGTATTTTAATGGTTCTTGGTTTTTGAATTTTATTTGTTGCAAAGTTGTTTTATAACCACAAAATAAGACAAACAACCCCAGAGTGCTGTTATCAGGATTATTCTCAAAATAAAACTATAAAAATCACATTAACACAAATCATTCAACACATTGGACAGTCGTGGTTGGAGAGTATCTAAAATAATCCCAATAGTGTTTCACCGGCTGCAGTTTCCTGGTCCTCCACTGATCTTTAACGTTTCAGTTTCGTCAGATATTCATTTGTTTGTTTAGCAGCAGTTAGTCGGTTTGAGACGTGATGCGCTGGGCCGGTTTGCAAACCAGGACATAATCTGATTTTCAGACCTTGGCTGAAGTAGATATGATCAGTTTCTCATGCAAGTTTCATCCAATCGCCAAAACTTAAGGAAATCGGGCCCAATTTATCAGTGTCCTCTGAAAGAAAATTCAGCGTGAGAAGCTAGTTGACCTGCTACTGGCTAACGTTAGCAAAGCAGCCAATCCTGCAGCGCCTTTCTTTTTCTTTAGAGTTGATTGGTTGACTCTAAAGCAAAACTAATGAAGTTTGTATCATCTGAGGTCGTCCAAAAACAGTTTCCATTTATAATATTACATATTCATGTGCATTAACTATTAAAATAATGAGCGTTTTTGTTTCAAATATTTGCAGATTTCAGCTATTTGTGGTTAGCGCTGGTCACCTCGGGAGTCCAGTTGTACAAATTTTTATCTATTTTTTTTAAACTTACCAACTGACATGCTTCACTGCAAAAATAAAAAATATTACCAAGCATTTTTGTCAAGTTTTGCTAAATATAGGAACTTGTTTCAGGTTCTTCATATTAACGAAAAAAAGTAATTATTTTACTTAAAAGACATTTTTTTTAATCTGCCATTGAAACTACAACTTTTCATCAATATTAGTTAATGGTTTTCCTAAAATAAGCTCCTGTAGCTTCCTAATAAGTTACTTGGAAATTAATTTTGTCTTAATTCAAATATACGGAGATTTTTTTCTCTATAAACTAGACCAAAATGCACACTGTTGTTCTTCTAAACTACATTAAATGTGTTTTTTATCCCTTTTACGTAAAGATTAATATTTCAATATGATGAGTAAACTCCTGAAATTTTCACCAAATCTTCCAAATTCACCAAAATCGGTGAGTTTTCACATGTACGCTAACACAACACAAATGTTTTGGATACATTTTTGTCAGTTTTCACAGAATCTGCGAAAAAGTTCTTCATCGCACGAGCAGGGAAACAACAAAAGCAACGTTTATCTGCGAGAGAATATGAATTACTCAGCCGTGTGAGTCATTTAGCGAGAGGCTATTTTAGGTCGAAAACAGGAGAAGTGAGAAAGGAGTGTAGAACCAGGAGGCTTCGCCGGGTTTTCCAGCTCTAAATTCGACCAGCACACACAAACGAGCCATCTGCAGCGCTCCGAAGATGACCGCTCTGCGTTTATCTGACAGAAACTCCTCCGCTGTGTTTTACAGCGGCTAAACACCGCGGCCTTCTGGGTAAATGTGCCAAGGAGAAGCTGCTCCTTGTGGCGGCTTCGCTTGCTCTGAGATGAAAGTGGGTTGAAGTGGGTTCAGGTTGGAGAGTCGGAGATGAAAACATGAAATCTGCTTGTCTGTGAGTGTTTGTGCAAAGGGCTTCGTTTAGACCGAGGCCTCTTGAAGTTCTGAGCGCTAATTTAAGTCGCCAGGATGTGACCAAAAAACCGCGGCGAAGGAATGCTCGCATCAAACGGACCTCAGACTTTCTCGTTTTCGGGTTTCATGAGCTGCCACATTTCTCAGCTGTTTCAGATCACTCAGCGTTTCTGGGTAAATATTGAGACGGGAAGAAAGGGCCGAGGCAAAAGGTCCGTCTACCTTCTGAGTCCCACATGCGTCACGGATAACATCGTTGCAACGCTGCGACAAATTAAAACAAGCTCAGTAGTTTGTATTGTTTTCTCTTTCCTCCAGAAACTGGATGGCAAAGGTTTCCAGTCTGGCGATTTTTTAAGAATAATTTCATTTACAGAGACTTTATAATTCATTTTATTTGTTGTTTTTGTTTTGGATATTTAAAATGTCGTCCAGTTCCAGTGTTGAATTTAAATTAAACGTTTATTGATCTTCCAGAATGTGTTCTTGCTTTATGATACCATTATATAACTTGAAAATCGTCTCAAAACAACAGTATTATCGTTTATCGCTACAACGTCTCTAAACTTCGCTAAAAAACTAGCGACACCCATAAATATTGTTTGCAAAAGTTTTTATGAACATAATTTTAAGCTTTCCTTTCCATAAGCAAACTTCACTTTTAATTTTTTTCAGTTTAAAGCTAAAGGCATTAAATTTAACATTGATTAAAACAAAATATTACACATTTATCTCATAAAATAAACATGTTTCCACCACACCTTACTACTGAGGAGCGGCCATCTTGAAACGCAAAGCCCGTATTCCAACTTTTCTGTAGTGAAAAACTGGAAATCTGTGGAAACAAAGTTAAAATTTGGTGGAAAAATGACAAAACATTTTGGAAATAAAAATTACTTTGTGGGAGAGTCAAAATTTGGTGGAAAAATGACAAAAATGAAAAAAAGTAAAAATTGTACGGACATTAATAGGTCAAAATTTTGTGGAAGAGAAAAAATAAAAATGCAATGGAAAAATTTCACTATTCTGTGGGGAAGAATTGGCCCTAATCCTCTTCCATACATAGCTGTTGGTTGGGGGTCCCAAATTAAAATCTGCCTTGGGCCCCAAAAAAGCTTTGGCCGGCTCTGGCCAGGAATGATCAGAACCGCTGTCTCTGTTTGTTCCGATTTTTCTCACCAGAATCTCAGTCCTGCTGAAGCTTTTGGTAAGAAGAGGAAGGATGAGAGCCGGCTGTGTTTTTAAGAAGCAGATTGGTGAAAGAAACTGGGCCGGTGTTGCACTGCCGTCCTGCAGACCCCGTGAATCACTTCCCGCTCCGGCTTCGCTCTGCGGGAGGCAAACGTCTCCGAACCCGGCCCGTAAATTCCTCTGCGATGCCTTCCAGATGTGCCGTAAGAAGCCGGCCGCAGGGGACGGCATCGCAGCCCGGCGTGGCATGTTAATGAGCTGTAATATACGAGCACATCAGGGTGTTCGCTTACAGCCCGCCACTCTGAAGTGGGAAGGAGGTGGGAAGAAAAGAAACTCCCTGCTTCCATTTGGGTTGAATCTATTTACAATGGGATGCGTTAAATTTAGCAGTAAGAATCAGCGCTGTGTTTAGTGACAGTTTACTCCCAGGGATAATTCGCTTTTACCCCGACTAACCTGCAATCTTTCAGTTTTTATTTTTGGTAATTTTCTACTTTCTTGGAGCATAACTCATCAATTTCTCTGCTTCTCATAGTTTAAGAAAATTATAATTGAAGTTTTTAGAGTTTTGTGGTGAATTATTAACAATGGGAAAACCAAAAGCAAACAAAACGATGAAGTTCATTAACTTGCTGGAGGAAATTAAAAAGCCACACGAACAGAGGGCAAAAGCTCCTGATGGGACAGAAACCGAGGCAGTAATCCGGTAAAAAGGAGGAAGAAATCTGACAAATTCACAAATTCAGAATAGATTTATCTGTAAAAACTAAAACTGATGTGTGAATATTTTTACATTTCAAATCAAACTAGTCAGAATGTTTTCATTATTAAGTCTTTTTAACTCTCTAAAACTTCTGTTTTTCTCAGAGTGACGTCCAGTTACTGAGTTATCCAGGAGTTAAACTGAAGCGTTGAACAAGTCAACACGTTGTTAGCTTCAGTTCGAGTAAAAGTAATTAACTGGTGGAAAATGATTAACAGTTATCTCACTTATGATTAGTTGTTAGCTTGACTTAGATGGTAGCTTTAATCTAACTAAAGGTTAACTTAACTGTTTAACTGTTAGCTTGAGTCCAATTAGCTGTTAGCTTGTATTTAATTGGGGGTTACCTTGATTATGAGAATATGTTAACTGTTAGCCTGTGTCTAATTAGGGATTAGCTTAACAGTTCAGCTGTTAGCTTGAGTGGATCTTAGCTCGAGTCTAATTAGCTTTTAGCTCTAATTAGTGGTTAAGCACTTTGAACTGCCTTGTTGCAGAAATGTGCTATACAAATAAATTTGATTGATCAGTTTGTCTTTAATTACAGATTAGCTTGACTGCTTAGATGTTTGCTTAAGATCAATTAGCTGTTAGCTTGTCTGTAATTAGGAGTTAGCTTGAGTGTTCTTGAGCCTAATATGTTGTTAGCTTGTCTCTAATTATCGGTTAGCTTGAGTGTAAATTGCTCTTAGCTTCTCTGTTATTTGCTATTAGCTTGACTGTTTAATTAGCTATTAGCTTGGCTATAAATAGGAGTTAGCTTGTGCGTTTTAACTGTTTGCTTGAGTCTGAGTAGATTGTAGCTTGAGTGTAATTAGCTGTTAGCTTGAATCTAAGCTAGTAGTTTTCCTCAGATTAGTTATAAGCCTGAATATTTTCTTTTTGGCTAGCTTTGATTTCCCTTTGGGATCAATAAAGTATTTTTGAGTTTGAATTGAATGTGATCAGTTGGTAGCTTGACTCAGCAGCTAACTTGAATATAATTAGCAGCTAGCTTAACCAATTAGCTACTGGTTACATTGAGTTGTTTTAGGGTAAACTTCTTTATCAGAGCTAAAATTGATTATACTGCCTGGAGTTTAAACAAAATTTCTACTTGATTATTGAATTTTAAATATTTTCTAGCGTTAGCAGCATTCATGGCAACTTAATGACGTCCAAATTGCGTCTGTTGCTCACTGTGAGGAAGAGAGGCTAGTAAATAGCATAAAATGTTAATTTAAGCATCTGCCCTGGGCCTCTAGATGGAAGGATGACTGTTCCCCCCTTGAGCAAGGCATTACCTATGGACAGCTGCTTTTGCAGGGCATGAACAGCCTCTGTGGTTAATGGGGAGATGTGAAGGGCTGCGGACTGAAAGCCTCTCCTTAACTAGAGAGTGAAGAGACAGAGCCACTTCATTAAACGGCCTGTCTGTGTAAACACCGCCTGACTGAGTGAGTGCAGCCATCTGCATGCAGCTGATCACGCCTCTCCCTCCTTACCGGCCGTTCTTTACGAGGAGCTGGAGGACAGGGATGAGAAGTCTGGAAGCTATGAATGAAATCACCTAAACATGGCCGTCGACGCTAACGCTTCACAGCTGAGCGTTTAAATCCATTTCTTACCGGGGAGTTGAAGCAGACACAACAGGAACCGAACGCAGAAGCAGAAAATAAGCCGATTTCATTCTCCTGCGGCGCACGTTTACCCATTTCTACATGTTTATGCCTAATAGACACTGGTTTACAGGTTCAGACTCAACTCTGTTGGACACTTTGCTCATAAATAAATAACTATAAATCAATTAATCGCCTGATACATTTAAACAAACTAACTTTCTCAATAACTTTCTACCAAAAACTGGACGACAAAATTCTTCAGTTTGGTTTCAACTGAGACATCATAAGTAATATTATTTACTTTGAATATTTAAAATGTCTTCCAGGTTTATTGATCTTTCAGGATGTGTTCTTGCATTGTCAGGCCATTACTGCAGGTCTGTCTCAATTATAGACTTTACTGGATGATAAATAGTCCCAGAAGTTATTGCGATAAACAATAATATTGTTTTGAGACGATTTTAAAGCAGCATACTGGTAAATATGGCATAAGAACACATACTTATAGACAGTGGTGGAGAAAGTACTCAAAAAATGTACTTAAGTAAAAGTACAAATACACAGTCAAAAATTTAC
>NW_015114244.1:63915-124701 GCF_001443285.1 Poecilia latipinna | reverse complement strand
CTTATAGATTAATAAAGTTTAAATTCTAATGAATATTTAACACTGAACCTGGAAGACATTTTAAATATCCAAAATAAATGAATAATAAAACACAAATAATTAATTATGAAGTCTTGTATTTGCTAGTTAATAATTATTGCATTAATTCAGCATAAATGCTGCATTATTTTTCCATCTGATTTTAGATGACCATGAGTTCTGTGGCAGAAAAGTTTATTATCAGAGCACATGTTATGAGTTTATTACCAGATAATATTTTTCAGCACAATGCCCCCTTTTGATTATAAGACTATATTAAATATTTTATAATAACCAAGCAGTGTTTGTTTCCTTTGGTCTTTTTCTTGTCAGAAATTTTCCAGTTTCCTGCCTGAGGAACCCAGAAATTACATAAAAAAGATTTAATAACAGAAAACAAAGGTTATAATGAAAAATTTAAGATTAAAACTCCCCTCCAGTACCTCGAAAAACACTGAAGTAACCGTTTTACTCACCTCAGAATGCACAATGCTAGAAACTGAAAGCGAAGCTGACAGAATTATTTGGTTTTAGAGCATAAAAAATCTCCTTCTCAGATGGTGAGTTGATACTTCCAATTAAATAAAAATAGATAAATAAAAACAAAACAAATAAAAACTAACTGTAAACTGTGATCCCAGTATACATACACTGTTAGACCCATGTCACATGTTTTTTTTTTTTTTTTTTACCACAACTAGCTAATGTTTTTCTAGTGGAATTGGAAAGAAAATACTTGCTCTTTTCACACCATTTTGGTATAAAATGAAGAATATGTTTTTTCTGAGAGTAGCTCAAGTTTTTGTGTAACATAAAAATAATAAATTGACTGGTTCCAGATTTGGTGTTTCCTCATAAATTGGTCTCATTAGTCATAGATTCCTTTAATTCTCCAGACTTTTACCCAAAAGCCTGAGACCTTCAAGCTGAGGAAATATTTTGATATTCTACCCTGCTTCTTGTCGAAGAGGTTAAAGGTCAAACTCGGTCTTAAAAGGCTGATCCCAAAGCTGCCGTGGATTCTCAGCAAAGCGTGAAGTCTTAGTTCTGAAGCAGCTTCTGCTGTTACACATTTCAGCTTTTATTTCTGCTTTTTTTTTAATAAATCAGTGAACTCTTGGTTTGTTTTGTACCATTTTGAAGAATTTCACCTTTATTATTATTTACAATTTGTAGCTCTAATGTAACATGGAGATCAATATCAGCAAACCTTGTTATTATGTCTGTTGTCTGTTAATATGTTTGTATAATTAATGTTGAAGGAAATCATTCTGACAGTTTTATTGGTTTTAAATATTTTTCTTTAAACAGTCAACATTTTTGTTTTACGTTACTACATATGCAGCTTTGGGATCAGCCTTTCCTCCAATCTTGAAGGAATTATATTTAGACAGAGATTATGATTTAAACTCATGGAAATTAATAATTTATTCAGTAATCTGAGGTAAAATGTCAGAGTGTTCACTGGATATATTCTGGTCTGTTGTTACTTTATGGATTTATAGCTTTATCAATGGTAATCTTGATTTTTTTTCTGTTTTTTTAGCAGTTTGATAACATTATCTGATCATCTGGAATCCAGTTATTGGTACCACTTTAGCGTAATGCAGCCAGTCTGGGTCACAGATGCCGCTGGACATCACGTTGCTCCTAATGTGTTTTCTTTTCAGCCTGACACTAATTAGCCATTAGCTTTGGGATTATTAGCTATGAACTTTATTATGTCTACCTGTTAGCTTGACTGTCATTTACAATTACTTTAATTATGGCTGTTAGCATGACTCTAATTAGCTAAGTATGGTAAGCTCTTTGCTTTACCTTGATGGACTTTTAGCTGATTCTGATTAGTGTGGCTAGAATTAGCGTTTAGCTTCCCTCTGTTTTAGCAAAATGCATCTAATATGTGTTACAGGTACCAGAGGGATCAACACTACTTCTGATGTTTGTTGTTCTTTAGCTACAAACCAATAACTGTTGTCTTAACTATGATTGGATGCTATCCAGCCAAGCAGTGGTTAGCTTAGTGATGATAAACTGTTACCTCAATACTGATTAGATGCTAGCTTGACTAGGTAGCTGCTAGTATTTTCTACCTAGAGATTTGCTTGATTAAAAGCTGGACTGACTATGATTAATTGTTAGTTAATTGCTACCTAGCTTGTTTAGCATTTAGCTTAAGTAAGATGGACTTAGCTTGAAGCTGAATAACTGATAACTTTATGCTGAAAAGCTGAGTGTGACATTAATTGTCGAATTAGTTTTTAGCTTTATTGTGATTAGCTGTCATTTTAATTCCGATCAGCTGTTAGCATCAATAGCAGTTTTTTCTTTAGCTCTGATTAGCTGTTAGCCTCACTCTTATTGCTCTTAGTTTGATTAATTGGCAATTACCTTGACTTTCAGTAGTGGTTACCTGGTTACACTGATTAATAAGAACTAGCTGTTAGCTTGACCGGTGTTAGCTTTTACCATGATAGTGGTTAGCCTTTTGTGAAAGTTTTCCTCTTGAACTGAAAACTGATACTGCTTTAGTTAATTTTTATCAGAAATTTTTCAGAGATCAAGAAACTTGACAATACTTTTAACTTTTTATTTTAAGAAACATCTTTCAAAGCCCATGGCTACCAAACATACAGTCCCTGCATTTTTCTAGTATTTACTTTTGGGATATATATTCTGACATTTCTTTGAGGTTTTAAAATCATATTTTAGGTGATTAAATCTTGTAAAAACACATTTACAACATTTACAACGACAACAAATAAGGCTATAATATTAGCTTATGTCCAGGTATTGCGTTGAATTTCCTTTAAACGTGAGATACATGCTGAAAAAGAAACGGCATTGTTGGTAAAGGTGGTGGTAGGTCCACTCACAGACAGCAAAGACAGATAAAACTTCAAGGTGGGGATAATTTTCTTCACATTGCTGATATCGCTGCCTTGTTCTTCCTTCCTCGCTTTGAGAAAGAGAAACTTCATGTTCTCTCTCTCATCCCCTCCAACTCTGTTTATACTGTTATCTTTCTAATATGCTTTTCATTTACTCACTTGAACAAGAGCTGATATTTTCTTATCGGTGTATGTGGAGCAGAGACATACACACACACAGCCAATTGTTTTTCTTTTATCTGTGAACGGGGTGGATATATAAAAGAAACTACTTTGCTTAATGATAGTTTTAAGTTTTTATTTTACAAGGGAAGACACGGTTTTCTTTTTTTTACCATTGGTGCAGAGCTGGACAATAAATAAATACCAGTATGTATCGTGACAGACACTAGCCGCTCAACCTCTCACAGCTTTTAAGCTAAGCTGGTGGCATTAACTCACTCGGTCTCTGGTTACCTAGCAACAGCCTGCTGAGTAACTGCTGGTTACCTAGCAACGACTTGTTGGGAAAGTTCCGGAGCAGCAGTTTTATGTTTTTCCACCGGGCCTCAAAGCTGCTTAAAAAAACAGCAGCCTGAAGTGAAAACTGTGGATAAAACAAGAATTATTTCAGTTATTTAAGACAAAAAGCAATGAATATCTGTCGATACCAACTGATATGAAATCCTTTTATTATTATATATTTTTCAGCCATTTTGTCCAAGTCTTTATGTTAAAATGTGTCTTCAACATATTTTGAAAACCTGATCAGTATTGATCGATGTCTGTGTTCTTCTGGAGGTGTGAAATGTTTCGTATCATGTCTGTATTTTAATTGAAATATCTTTTTTCCCCCTATAGGTATGACTATCTGGAAGTCTATAACGGCGGCGCAGACGAGTCTTCGTCCATGGTGGGGAAGTTTTGCGGGAAAATCGCGCCGTCGCCGATCATCTCCAGCGGCGACCAGCTCCTCATCAAGTTCGTCTCCGACTATGAAACCCACGGAGCGGGATTCTCAGTTCGATACGAGGTCTTCAAGACAGGTAGCTTAGTTTTTATTATGTCACCTTTGGATTCCTGTTATGTAGATAAATAACCTTAAAACAGTGGCAATCTCTCCTAAAGGCAGCAGAAGATAATTAACACAAAACATTTCCTATTTTTTGTTGTGAATTTTAAGTTTTAGTTGTAATTTCTAACACTTATATTTAGATAAATACAGCAGCAAAAAGGCCAGATGGAAAAGAAATACCCCTATTTGTGTCTCAAAGTTTTGATTTCAGTGATTTCTGTGAATATCTTTCAGTAAGATGCTCTAATTTTCCAATATTAGGTCTCAGATGCATTTTTACTGGCATCAGTTGTAGCTTCATCTGTAAAACATTGGTTCCCTTTGCTTTATTGTTCGCCCAAGCCTTCATTCAGACTGCATTATTTACTATTCACAGCTTTATGTCAGTGACAGCTCAGACTATAGCGTCCCATCCAGACCGTGATTGAAATGAAAACATTCTCATGATGGATAAAAGCAGCTCAAAATATTGCTTTTGTTCACATCTAGATTAAATCCCCCAACTGAAACGAGACCCTTTCCCTCTCTATGTAATTTATTCACTGTTGTTTATCATAAACCTATACAAACAGACTCAAATATTGGGTTAAGTGTCACTTGGCAAGTCGTACCTCAATCATAGATGTTTTGTTTGTCATTTCCAAGCTTCTGGCATGAATCTTGATGGTTTCCTGGTACAGATCCAGTGTTTCAGCATAATAATCACATTTTCACCAGTGCTGAGGTCTGGACTTTGGGAAGTGGCTGCTTTTTCCAATGTTTGGATCCATGTTCGTGATCAGTGAACTGCTGAAACGTCAACCAGTGCTCTCGTTTGGCCCAGCTGTCAATCTGACAGGAAGTTGAAGGTTTAATCCACCAGTCCCAGTGGTTTTGAGACCGCCATGTTTTAACTTGTCTTAAACATGACTACAGTGTTGTTTGGTGTGAATGGCTCACCTTTACTCCACAGTTTCCATCCAATTATCAGGATAACTTTGAAATGAATGAATGAATTAGTGTGTTTCCATCTGCTGGACAGAAAACTGTTGATTTAAACTGATTATTAACTCTATTTTATCAAACTAAGGGAGATTTTTTGAAGATGATTAGACGTTAATGATCTCTAAAGCAGCAAAGCCGATATCAGTTGCCATTTGAAATGGGGAACTTCTGGTTCTGTTTTTACCAATGTGAGAAAGCGTGGTTTATAAATATCCTTGTGTTTGACGTCCTTGGAGCCTCTGGTACACTGACCTCTGTACCGCCAGCTAAACAGCCGACGTCCCGGTGGACCGGGACGCATCAGGATAGACCTACATAAACACTTCCAGCACTGGGAGGAACCACGATCCTCTGTCCTACATTTGTATTTCCTCTTCCCTCCTGGCTTTATTTGAGCCTCCGCTAACAGAGAATCTCCTGTGGCCACTTAATTTTTTCACTCCGATGGGGAGGCTGGACATAAATCAGATGAAAACTTGCATGAGAGTCCTCCTCATTTTAATAATGTTAGCTCCCCAGAGAGCAACAAGCGTTCATGTGTCTCCCACAAATAACAATCCCCTGCGAACGCAGGTTACAGATTGCTGTGATAAACAGATAGGCAGGTCCTCCTCTGTTCCTGTGAGGGTATTTTGGGAGTCGCGGCTCATTATGCTTTACTGTTCTGTGAACTGAAAACAAATTTCTGCACAGCACAGTTTGGACTGATGGAGGTCAGGATGACATTAGAAAGTCTGGGTTACAGTTCTGCAAAGGCAGATTTGTAAGGAAGCGTTCATATGCAAGGCCTGTTAGCATTAGCTTCAATCAACGACTGGAGACAAATTTAGATATTTGATGCCTGAATTAGAGACATACTAATAACTTATAAAGGTGACCTATTAGGCTTCCCTGAACAGGTCATTACATTTTTTGTTTTGCACAAAATCATTCCCAGATAATGAGATTTCAGTCTGCTCAGTTCAGAATGAGCTGTTTTAGGGCATCTGTCACTTTAAACCCAAAGAAGCTGCTGCTGGCCACAAACCCAACTCAACCTTTACACTCACACGTGAAACTTTCTGCAAACAGATGCACAATTATACAACTGTACATCTTTGAAAAGCATTAATAGAGCCTCCTTCACAATGAACAAGAATGCAGCAAGTGGTTTCTGGATGGTAATTAAAAAACGAAACATTTGTCTCTTCCAGCAGCCATTATACAGCGCAGCGGTAAAACCAGCTGACCAAACATGTTGGAGCTCTGCTTGGTTTGCTAGGCAACAGGCTCTGCTTGACTGGGGTTGCGACGTTACACTTGGAAAGTTTTTAAAACGGCTCATTTTCCAGACACCAAAAAATATTAACTGTTTTGAAACAAGCTCCTATATTTGGCTGGAAAGTTACTTGCAAGTTATTTTTTTCTTATTTCAAGTGTATTTCCACTAGAAACTAGAACTAAAAATATTTGGTAGGATTTTGTGTTTTTGCAGTGTGGCCCTGATACATACTGGTCGCTATGGTAACCACCAACTGAAAACCGCAACGTAACTTAACTTATGGAGCAATAAAAGTGAGGAGAAAATAACTTGTATGAGAGACGAAATGTATTTGAAGAATAAACAAACCAGTTTTGAGAAACCGAACACTTATAATGATTAGGACTGAACGTATCGCAATAAAAGCGTTTCATAGCAGTCGATATTGATAAATATTGATTAGTTTATTGAAATCCTGCCAAACTGGTGGCTTGACATTTTCTGATTTATCCACAGTTTTCACTCCTCACTGTTGTTTTTAAGCAGTTATGAGGCACGGTGGGGAAACCTTAAACTGCTGCAGCGCCAGTTACTCAACAGGTTGTTGCTAGGCAACCAAAGTTGGGGCGGAACTTGAAACTAGGTTGTTGCTAGGTAACCAAAGAGTGAGTGAGTTAGTTGATGCTACCAACCTAGTTTAGCCCACTGCTAAGAGATTGAGCGGCTAAAGCCTTTCTTCTGCCTACATCTCCCAGAATTCACTGCGGCTCAGTGAAGGTTCTCTACATTGAATATTGAATTTTCTATCAGATGTGTCATTTATGTCTGTCGCGATACATATTGTTATTGATTTATTGTCCATCTGTAGGATTTATTTATGCCAGCACCCCCTGAACGCAGAGTATCCAGCTCTGTTTCCCGCCTGGTGCTTTTGTTTCTGTTTGTCGGCCTTTCTGTGTCCCTTTGTGTCTGAGTAACAGACAGGTGTGTGGGACCTCGGGCTCATTTAGCTAATGGGCTGTTTGTCCTTGGAGGCAGCAGGGGTGACCTGCAGATGAGACGGATGCTGTGGCATCGAGAATAGGCTCTGAAACTGGGACAGAAGTGTGTGTGTGTTGGCCTCAATATGGGTCCTCCACCTCCTAACAAGTTAAAAACAGCACTTGTTCTCACTCAGGTAATCCCCCTGCCATGCTGCTGCCTTTTCTTCTCGCCACATTTAAAATCCATTACAGCCGGAGCAGCAAACTGTAACCGGCTGCTAAATGGAGCCGCTGCTCTGCTTAGAAATAGGCTTTAAATTCAGCCGCCAGCTTTCTCTCTCTGTGGCTTTGTGACTCTCGGTCTGATTTGTCTTTTGATCTGGGATATTATTCTTAACAGCAAACCCAGTGGTGCCACTTGGACCCATCAAAACATTACTGAAAAAACATGAATTTAGTTCATTTATGCCTGTTTAACCTACATATGGAGACATATTTTGGCCGAGTTCCTGTTTCATTTTGGTAATTTGATTTGTTTCTGACTAAAATTTGTTTGGTTTTGGATGTTTAAAACAAAATATATATATATATATTTATATAGTTCTTATATGCAACCAAAGCATTAGCAGTTTTAGTAAATTTAACTGTTTCAAAATCAAAATTTTCAATCCAATTGAATTCAAAAAGTTGTCCTTTTTTAAAGCTAGTTAGTCAAATAATGCAAAATTCTGACTGAAATCTAATTATAAAAGTCAAAATAAAGGTGAAATATATCAGTTTCACCTCCTTTATTCAGATTCAAACCTTTAAAGTGTCAAATTCAGTCCAAATTATTTTAATTCAGTCCAACATATTATAGTTTAAATCCAACTCATTATACTGAGAACCAAATGAAGTATTTCTTGTGTAAATGGATCCAAAGCATCTAATTAGTTTCATAACAAATTAGTTTTATTTCAGGGTAATTAATGTGGAATCCAAAATATTTAAATTAGGAGCCCAAAATTATTTTCCAATTTAATACAAATCATATTTATTCCACTTTTTTCTACTTTTAGATTCAGTTGTGTAATTTTATTCAGTTATAGGAAGAACAAATGTTTCTAAAGAATCTATTTTTGCAGTTCATTCAGATTTTAACCCTAGAAGTTGAATAAAGTAAATTAGTGTTTTATTATTGATCTGAAAAACTTAATTTAGGGGAAGTTAAATTAAAAGTTTTCAAAGTGCTAAGCTAAAAGTTAGGGTTATAGTACATTTGCTGAATTGTCCATCACTAAATATAAATATAAATTAGTGAAATTAGCAGTCAGTTTAATGGATTTCAGGGAAATTCTTCCATTTTAATTCAGTAAATCAAGTCCAGATTTTGAATTATTTGTCCAGAAAAAATATGTAACGTAAGTAACAAATTAGAGCACTTTTATTGTGAAATGCATTCATAAAAGATTTACTCCAGCTAAAATCTATAAATATTTATTTTAAGTCTTTTTTTAACCAAAAGATGTTTTAGACAAAAGAAAAAAAAGAATAACCTTTGGCAATAAATGAGTTGGTCATTATTTTAGGAAGCTTGCAGTATTTATTCATTTATTTGTTGCTTTTTTGCATTGAGGAGATGAAAATACTTCAGTTTGTTTAATAATCCTTCATAATGAAGTCATTGCGGCCGTGCTGAGCTGGTTTTTCAGAGTTCATACTGGGATGGTGGCGTTGCTTCACCATCAGAAAAAGCAAACCGCAGCAGGAGGAAGTTGCTCGGATAGTTGTGGATGCAGAAAACCGTTTCTTCCTGATTTATCTCCGGTTTCTAAGAACCAGAAGCAGAAGTGAATCGTGTTGCAATCTGTCCCCACCTTCCTCTCTGCATTTCTGTGCATTAGCTTGTGGCTTCAGCCCTCACCTCCCTCCTGTTATTACGACATGGAAACTCCTGAGCGCAGCCTGAGGCGCTGCGACGCTCGTCCAGACGACACGCTCCGCTGCGCCTGAAGATGCCGGCGGTAATGAGCGCTTCGCGGCACCACTGGGTTGCGTCGCTCCACCCTTCCTTCTGACCACAGCGAAGATTTCATTTATAAATGATAGCCAAGTGGGACATTTTTCCCCATCGTACTGGGACTATATTGGTCCCAGCTCTACATTTGATGTTGGTTTTTAACCAAAAACACATGTCTGTGTTTTTTGAGAGATTATTTTAAAGCCGTTGCTGATTGAATGGCGTCGTCTGGACCTGTCACGATAACAACATGTGTTGCGTGGTAAATAGAGATAAACAATAATATTGTTGCTTTGAGACCATTTTCAATGAATACACAGCTGCAAAACGCCACAAGAACCGTGAGAATAAATACAATTTGATGTGATTAATATAAAATATTACATATTTTCTTATAATCAAAATAAAAGATGGTGATGAACATTTTTATTATCTGGTGATAAAGTCACAATATATGATCTGATAATTTATTAATATTATATAAGCATCTGTATTTTGTTTAAAAGTTGCAAGTTCTGTAAAGCTTACATACTGTGGCTTTAACGCGGTCTTCACTGTAAAAACACATAATCTTACCGCGTATGTCTGGTCTGGTTTCTAGTTCAGATATCTCAGTACCAGTGACATGCGGTCAGGGGAGGCAGGTCATCATGGAAAAATAATAATAAAACCATTTATATTGCTATTTTCACCCTGTGGTTTGTACTATAAAGTATCTATTTTTTACTTAGCTTAACCAATTCTGATGATTTTTTCTTAAAAATCGCTGGATTTTCGCATTTTCCCATTAAAATGCTCAGAAGCGAAGCCGGTGAGGCAGCAGCGAGCTGAGCCTCACCTGGGATTGCGCAACCTCTCACTAACTGCACTGGCTGCCGTTCTATGACATCATGTTCTTCCTGTCTGTACGCCGGTAATAAAATGGCTAAAAAACATTTAATATTTGGACTGATTTTCCATAATTTAGCTTATGTATATAATGTACAGTGTTTTTTTTTTGTTTTTTTTGTCACCAGCTGTGTGTATCGTGTTTTGTGTGCGGAGGAGCGATCAGAAACGGCAGAAAACAGACTCCAGGGGAGGCAGGCAGTTCTCTTGCCTCATGGCAGGGGGCGCTCATTATCCCAGACATTGTGACTGCACAACTGCAGAGTAAGACACAGTGAGCTAGCCATGGAGCTAGCCATACACAGTAAATAAGTAAAGTACAGCGATATATTTGTTTTCTCCTCTATTCCGACGTCAACATGAAAGACTACATTTCTACACTTAAACAGTTTTCTAAAGTGGATTTTCATTTGAAGCAGGAGATAATAACTAAAGGAAGACCAACACCAGAGCTGAAAGTTTTGCTTCGAAAGTTTGACGATTCTCAAACGGAGTAGAAAAGACATGCCGATGATAGAACTGGCTTTGAATGAACGGATATTTTTGTGCAGAATTAGCGGTGCATGGATTTCATTGATACATAAAGGTAAGACAGCAATAAGATGTTTTTTTTTATGAAATATGCGTTTTGTGGGCAGTTTGTATGTCTAAATAATTCAGTAAAGTAGAAGCGGCAGCTAATCTACCACAGCAATTATTTATTAATTAAACATTAAGCCTAAAACGTACTACAACAACAGACTGAATGTTCTGTTCTGTGTGCAAAATTTTTGAATGTTTTATGGTGTTAAATCCTAAAACATGAAGTGGCATTGTTGTCAGTTGCTATGGCAACGAATCTGCGTAGCTTAACGAATACAGATAACTTTGCTGTGGATCATAGCACGAAATCAATATCTACATTTCTAAGTTTCACTGAGTTAACGCAGCTATGGATGACATGTAAATGATTAGTCTTTTTGCCCTCCAGCGTTGTATGCTTGCGCGAAATTTCCGTACAATAATATGCATGGTGTCTAAGTCATAAGTCAGTGCCTCACCAGCAGTGAACCTCACCGCACGTCACTGCTAGGTACACTTGGAATACGACAGAACCAACTTACAAGTAGTTTATCAGCAACATATAAGAGCCTGTTTTAAGTCAATAATTAATTAATACTGATTGAAAAGTACTAGTTCTGCTGGCAGATTATTTCAGTTATAACAAGACATTTTCCGTGTTCGTCTGCCAGCGGAACTAGAACTTGGTTGCTAGGTAACGGCCTGGGTTTGGCTTGCGTTGCTAGGCAACGGTGCAGTGCCAGTTGATTGCAAAATAAGTGGACCTAGTACTTTCTCACCAATATTAATGAATTATTTACTTAAAACAAGCTGCTATAAGTTGCTGGAAAATTACATGAGAGTTTTTAAAAGCTACTGTTTTTAAAAGCTTTAAATTCTTATATAACATTTCTTTGCTTTTTGTGTAAAATTGATCTTTTAAAACATTTGTATTGGCAAATCTGCTCTGATTTTCCCTCCTTTCTCGGCCCCAGCTGCGTGTTTCTCAGACTCTCTCTCCGAATCGAAACATGCTTCACCTCCCGTCCCTCCTCATCATTTATCATGTCACCCCTTAATGACGCCACCTGTGTCAACAGCAAGGGGTCCTCAGCTGTGTGTGTGTGCGTGCGTGCGTGTGTGTGTGTGTGTGTGTGCGTGTGCGTGTGCGTGTGCGTGCGTCTCGCTTCGTGTCACATCTGGACCCGCCAACATGAGAAACGCTCCTCTTCCTCCTCCAACACGGTAACTTTCACACGCGCAGCCTCTGCCTCGGAGCGATGCTTCGCCCTCAAACGCGCCTCGTGTCGACGCCGTTTCCCCAACATCGCTCTCCGTCGTGACATCGCTCACGCTGAGGTGCGAGCCGCCGGCCGATGACGGATGAGAGGCGACGCAGGCTTCTAGGAAAAAAAAAAAGAAAGATGGCAGCTGCCTCTGTTTGCATGATGTTATTTCATGATGTGAGTTTATGATCAAAACAGCTAATTTGTATAAACACAGGATTGTTAGCAGTTGAATACTGAATGCTGAAAGTAAAAGTCCAGAGACTCCAGAGAAAATTTATTGAAATTTTCAGTAAAAAAAATAAAAAGACGAATAATTTGTGTCCTACTTTACAATTTCCTCCATAAGTAATTTGTGAATGACAGTGGGGGGCCACATAAAATCAGTCCACGGGCCACAAATGGCCCACGGGCCGCACTTTGAACACCCCTAGTCTAGGATCTATTGAATCATATAATCCTGCAGCATCTCTGCAATATGACCTGATCTGACTCTTCATGTTGACTTTCTGATTCACGAGTTTTTCTAAATATAAGATAAATTTAGTTTCTCGAACTGTTTGGTGGAGAATTTAGCAGATAAAAATCAGTTTCTCTGCAGGAGCTGATTTATTTTTACCTGTTTTTAAACATGTAACAGAACAAAGAGTCTCTGTTCTGCACCTTTCGGGTTTCTTTTCTTTGATTCTCAGTTTATTCCTTTCAAAGTTCAGAGTTTTTGAAAATTTTAACAGATCAAGCTAAAGATACTTTCCAGACATCTGAGGGCAGATGAGTGATCCTTCTTCTCTGGGTGAAATCAAAAGCAGACCTTTCTTACTTTGATTATCCTCCATGTCTTACATGTTTTACATGTTTCTGTTTGTCTTTTCTATCATCTAGTGACTTAAATTTGTAGCTTTAATGAATTTTAAATGTCTTCGTGACTCTTTGTGTATCACAGAACAAACAGGAGCTATTTTAGTGGCCAGCCAAGCTAAAAACAGCCATGAAACGACTCTGAACCATTTCTTTTTCTTCAGAGAGTTGAATAAAAGCGTGAATGGACACGCGGTGATAAAACACAGCTGCCCGTCTGCAGATTTACTGAAAGTCATTTGGGCGAGCCGCAGATCTGTTGGGAAAACTGTTAAATATCCAGACCTGGCCAACAGGAAGGAGGTTGTTAGTTTGGAGGAATAAAACCACGACTTTCAAGCAAAAACTTGTGTTTTAAAACAGAATCAGATAGAAAAAAGGCGTTCTTCAACAAAATCTGAATCTTTAGTGTTATTTTTTTAAAGAATAAATGTGATATATATTGAGATTTGGCTTTTCCGTGGAGAGAAATGAACAATATTCACTGAAAACGGTTAAAAATTTACAAGATTTAGAAAACCAAAGTTTACATGTTGCTGATATTTACAGGTATTTAACCAATCATTTCTCTCAGTAGATAACAAAACAATTTTGAATGTTTTTCTGTCTTATTTCTAATATTTCTGTTAACAAATAAAGCATTTATTGATTTTTTTAATAGATTAATAAAATTTCCATGCGCATTCTTATAAATGTATTTATTTCATATATTTATTTTACATTTAGTCATATTTAAATTACTTAAAGCACCACACCTATGTATATATTTTTAAATAAGGTTTATATTGCTTATGGTTATGTTTGTATTTACTAATATTTAACACTTTGGATGCTTGTCTGCAAATAAGTAATTTCAATAAAGTATTTTCCATTCTGTTTAATAATTAAATAATTAAATTCTGGTTATAAGATTCTGTGTTTTTGCAGAATAATGTAATAAAACCAAAAAGAAACGCAGAATACTGGATTCCTGACAGAAATCTGATGCTAAGAATATAATCTAATTGTTTGTCCTGGTAGAAAACAACATGTGAAACGGATTTTGTGAGTAAATAATTACATGGATTTCTGTGTCTGTGTGTTTGTCTGTTTTCGAGTTTTTGTCTCATTGCTTCATGTTGACTCTTTCAAATTGCCTGAAACCGCCAGTAAATACGAGCCGAACTCGGCACAAGCTAATGTCTAATTAAATCTAAGAAAATCTGTTTTACTGCAGCAACAAAATGTTTCACAGAAAATAAAAACAATTATAAATAAACAAAAGAAGCCTCTGATACATGTGTTTATGTATTTAGGTTTGGGGAAAAAATCTGAAATAGAGCAGCTTTTTAAGTAAATAAAATTAAGATCAGAGTCTAGTTGAGATATCACCATTTTCATTTCTGTTGAACATCTTCAAAATGGGAAAGACAAGGAAACAACTCCTAATTTAGATGTTATAATCGAGGCACATACTTTCACATAAAAATAAAATTAAGAATAACATTCTGCTCAGCAGGGCCAAAATTTCTACAGAAAATGTGTGAAGTTGGCAAAAATATTGAACTCCAGTTCAAAGAAATGTGCAAAATATGCATTTTCTTAATGCAAGAAGTGAAAACAAAAACTGTGGAAATGGCAGAAATGTCCCTTACCAGCAGAAATGTTATTTCAAATGAGTAAAAACTGAAAACACAAGCAATTTGCTGAGAGCAATGATGATTATATTTTATTTAAGAGTTTTAGCAGCTGCTGGGAGGAAGAATCTATGATTACGCTCTTTTGTGCACCTGGGATGTACTGATGTACTCTGATTGGTTGTTTCTAGTGAGTTTCCAGCTAGTTTCCCAGATTAACTTTTCATATTTTATTCAACAAACATGTAAAAATATATATATATTTTGTAAAAGTTGCATACTGCAGTTTTCATGAAAGTTTTCAAATTGTGAATTGGAAACACGAATCCACTGAACTGGTTTTACTTCTGAATGCTTCAGCTTTGGTTCTGACTCCAGGTCTGTCGCCTTCAGGTCCAGAATGCTCCAGGAACTTCACGGCTCCCAGCGGCGTCATCGAGACGCCGGGTTTTCCCGAGAAATACCCCAACAACCTGGAGTGCACCTTCATGATATTTGCCCCCAAGATGGCGGAGATCACGGTGGAGTTCTACAGCTTCAACATGGAGCCCGACACCACGCCGCCGGCCGGCGCCGTCTGCCGCTACGACTGGCTGGAGGTTTGGGACGGCTTCCCCGCCGGTGAGGAACCAGAACCACACGCTTAATGAGAATCAGAGAGTTTAAACTACAAACATACATTAGATGACATTATTCATTTTGAACTGCAAGATTATTGATCTAATTCTCTTTTCCAAAATTTTATTTTTGAAAAGTGAATTTTCGAAAATCGAAAATTCGCTTTTCATGTTTTATGTTCAAATGTTGAATAAGAAACATGAAAAGACTAGTTCACCTTTGATGTGAATTTAATGCAAAGATCTCAAAATTTAATGGCGATAATGTAAAAATTAAACTAGTTCCCCAATAAATTTAACTGCAAATTTTTACGATTTGAAGAGAGAACATTTATTTTTTAATGAGTTCACTTTGAATATGAATTTTGAGCAATGTTTTCAATAAATATTGAGTTTGTAGTTTATTTGCAGTCCTCTGCATGACTTTGTTAAATAAAGACAATTGGACATATTTGGCACTAATGGCAAAAGGTTTGGGCAGCCCTGTTCAAGGCAAATGGACTGAAGTTTAATTAAATGGGCCTAAATAGGAGCTGCTACTCAGTGGAGCTGATACAATGAGTAATAAACAGAATCATCCAGCAGGTAATGATCGTTCTGTTTGAGTCCAAACCAATTCTTCTTTCCACAAATGGCATCTGGATGCACTGACAGCGGAGGGGAGACTCCCACGCAGTTCGCTCATTGTTCCTTCACCAACCGCGTTTGGAAAACCGGCACATGAATGACGGAGACGCAACCTGTTCACACTCCCTCTCCTCCAGCTTGGACGGCTCGTCTCTGCCTCCATTGTTGCCTAATTAGCCGTACGGCGCGCCGATAATCGCCAGAGCTGTAAACCTGGGCCGGGCGCCTGGCCCGCGGTGCCCAGAGAGCCTTTTCTCCCCGATAACTGGCTCGGGAACCTGAGGGACTGGCTCAGGTACACAGAAACTGACACGCACTTTAAAGCGGCGCCAGCCTGCCAGGACTCTTCCTGTCAAACGGTCCGTGTTGGTGCGTGTGTCGGCACGCGCTCAGGTGCATCTGTGCTCAAGAGCGTTTGTGGGTTTGATTGAGCCAAACATGTTTGTCAGGGAAGATAAGGGAGCGTCTCTGCAGGAGGGTTCACTCCGACATGCATTGATCTCATTTCCTTTCAACTTGCTCCCTTTAATTAAAATTCAGTCAACTTAATCAGACTTACAGACATCTGCAGCTTCCCAGGTTTTCTTTAGATCAGTCAAGTTTATTTCTGTGGCACATTTCAGCACTGAGGCAGTTCAAAGAGCTTTACATCATGAAAACATAAAACATCATTACAATTTGTGAAATTCACATTAAATAAGGCTTAATGCTCCATTTATTATGAATCAAAAGCAACTCTAAAAACATGGATCTAGCCTTGATTTAAAGGATGTGTCAAACTCGAGGCCCCTGGGCCTAATCCGGCCCGCCGTAGATTTTTATGTGGCCCTTTAGACTCCAAATTACATCAGTTAGTCCCTCCAGTTTTTCACAAATCTGCAAATCCACACAAAATCAACAAATCTAAATGCAACAAATTGTCACCTAGTAACCCCAGCTAAGCTAAGCCCCGTTACCTAGCAACCTCGGCCATGCCCAGCCCCGTTACCTAGCAACCTCAGCCATGCCCAGCCGGGTTACCTAGCAACCCAAGTGAAATTTCAGAGTTTGGTTGGCTAGTTTTACGCTCTGATCTGTACAATGGCTGACAGCTGTTCTGTCGTTGGCTTTCCATTCAGAAATATAATAATATAAAACAGATATCTACACAGATACAGTTTATTTGAACTGTAGTTCATCATCAGGTTTTTACGCTCCCTTACTATTACAAAAAACGCTCAGATTTAGTTTCTTCTTCTATCCAGTTTTCGTGAGGCTCCACGTTGCCCGTAGGATTTTTTTTTTTTCTCCTCCTTATTTTAGGTGTGATTTCATCAGCCGACGGCTTTGGAGTAAAAACCATTTCACACGTCCTGCGATAAGGATGAAATGGCTCCAAACGTAATCCGTCACAGATCGCCGACTACCTGCTTCAGACTGTAACTGATAAACGTAATCCATCAGATTACTGCAGCTCAGCATTCCTGTGCGAGTGCTTCATGTCTCTCTTTTTCTTAGCTTTTTACCTCTAAGCTGAATTAAAAGAATATATTTTTGTATCATGTAAGAGGAGATACTGTATCTCCACCAGGCAGCACCACAAGCTTCATTTTTGCGAGTTGGAGATAAGAAAAAAGCTAAAATGTGTGACCAGCTGGGGACTCTAAATGTCATTAGATATGAAACGGCATGTCTCTCTGTGCCTTTAATGAAAGAAGAAGAAATTTCTTTTAGATATTTATTTTCCCGACGGGTTAATTCCCTGAATAACAAATGCTCACATCAGTTCTCTGTGTTTATCTCGGTTTAAAATGATCCGCCTGGTGCACAGCAGAATTACTTTCACCAATTTACTTTGGTATTCATAAGAAGGACTGAATGCATTTGTTACTTCATGAAAAAGGTATTGATTTTTCACTTGGTACGCTTCCAGATAATTAATGACACTTAATTACCAGCTCACCATTTGTCAAAGAATTGCAATATGGAGAGAAATGTAAAAAAAAATGGCTGCAGTTCATTTAACAAGACAGTTCCAGAGTAGAAACATAAAGTTGATCATTTATAACAAAATTAATGCTACTTTGCAATCTTAAAATTGCTTTTTCTTTAATTAGTTTCAAAAGCTATATTTAATTTGAAGAAACATAAGAAATTATGAGGTAATCAAAGAGTGAAAATAGAGCAAAGACCAAAGTAAAGCTGAAATAAATTAATCAGAAAGACAATTTCTACATCAACAGTAGGAAATGTTCAACGGGGAGGTTAGTACGGTGGGCCAGAAGAGTCAACAAATGCAAAATAAAAAGACCACAATGCAACAGCAAAAACGTCACAAAGCCAAAATGGATCAACGAAATCCACAACTCAACAAAAAAACCACAACGCAACAGCAAAATCCACGACAAGAAGTCACAATACAACAACGAAATCCATAACAAAACAACAAAAATACACAAGGGAACAACAGTGATGGTACAAAAACAACAAAACAGACAAAGCAACAGTAAGAAACCACAAGGAAAAGTTTTGTTTAAACAGAATTCATGCTAAACTGGCCAGCGTTTGTTTTGTTGACCCTTCTGGGCGACCATATGTGAACAGGAATATTTAAAAATAGGTTTAAATGTTGACTGAAGCCATCATGCTAACCAAGATATTAGGGTTATAACTCTGACCTTATTATCTGCATTTTAATCTACAGACTTATCAATGACCTTACCATCATTTATATATGTAAAGAAATCTTATTGTTGATATTAGGGAGCAAAACAATACAGTTTCTGTTTTGAAACCTATTTCTATTTAATCTGTGACCAATCTTCCCCCCTTATGAATGGATCTAATGTCGGTGCCGTGTTTGCAGCCTTATGAAAATGTACGATGGCGTGAATAAGATGGAAACTGCTGATGAAGCTGACTGTCTCGTTCTTCCTCTTCCTCAGTGGGTCCTCACATCGGCAGGTACTGCGGCCACAAGTCGCCGGGTCGGATCATCTCCCACACGGGCATCCTGTCCATGACCATCACCACCGACAGCGCCATCGCCAAGGAGGGCTTCACGGCCAACTACACCATCCGAGAGAGGGAGCCTCCCGCTGGACACCAGGACGACGGTGAGACGCTAGCGCTTCCTACGGACGTTGTTAAAGATTGCTTCTTAAATACAACAGTAATCCTGGACTTTAGAAAGGGCTTTTATCTTAAAGATGTAAACAAAACTCTTAAATTTAGATATAAAAATTTGGGCTAATATCACTAAATATTATTGTTATAGATCGATTTATCTAGCTAGCTATCTGGCTATTTGTTTAGCTAGGTAATTAGCTTGGTATCTAGCAATCTTCCTGTCCATTTGTCTGTCTAGCCAGCTACCTAGCTAATTAGCTAACTATCTGTATGACTAGCTATTTTAGCTATTTATGTCACTGTCACCTATCTAGCTAGTTAGCAATATAGCTACCTGTCCTGCTAGCTAATTAGCTATCTATCTAGCATGTTGTCTGTCTATTTGTCTATCTAGCTATCTGTATGTCTGGCTAACTGACTATTTGTATAATCTATCTAGAAATAAACGGTCGTTAATATGAGCCCGGTCTTATTTATCGGACATAACCGATGTTTATCGCAGTATGTCGTGCATTACAAAATAATAATAATTATTAATAATTAATAATTTTAATAATCAAATAACTAATATTTAAACATAAATATGAAACTAAAGAACAGGTTACACTTGAACATTGTTCAAACATCACTGAATATTTTTTAACAATCTCTAAAATCTAAATTTCTGTGTGTCATATGAACTTTTTAGTTCTCATTATAGTAATATTTGGCGCAGGTCAGAGTCAATTTGTTCTTGGTAAATAAACACTTTGAGCCAGTGGAGCCTGCATGGTTGCATTAAGGATGTGTGATTTGTTTTGACTCACTGCTTTAACACCTCTGTTCCTGCAAGCTGACACATTTCGCAGCGCTGACTGAGCACGCAGTGAGATGTTACCTAGTATTTAAATCATTAATAAGTCATGCAACTCATTAATGGAATAAAAACAAAAGATATTTCTTCTGTTTAAAGTATTATAACATTTATATCTCAATAAAAACGTCACTGAATGTATTTTATATGATGACTGCAAGTCAGTTTCTGTTAATTACTAATAAAAGGGATTAGATTCCAGCAGATTAGATTCAGTTTATTGTTTCAAGAATTATTTATGGCCCTGAATCAGCTTTAGTTAGATAGATTGATATAAACTAGATTTACTGATCAGAAAATGTGTAAATAAATAAGTATTAAATATGTATTTAACAAGGATAAAACAAAGTAGTTTTACGGAAACAAAGCACAGCTGGATTAAATGGTGGTGAAACACGAATGAACTGGTGAGAAATCAGGATAAACTGGTCAGAATTTCAACCAACTGAGCTGAAAACTTTACCTGACCAGAGAGAATAACAGTGAAAAAACAAAAGATAATAAAATAAAAATCACGAAAACCAACAAAAACATCTTCAGTCTTCAGACAACAGAAAGAACATATGAAGCAACTTTTAGATTTATCTCTAGCCACAGTTTGTAAACGTATCAGTTGTTAGATCTAAATTTAATCGCCTCTTATTCTTTTAGATTATTATTTCGATTCAGAGTTTCTTCCTGGAGCAGATAGCTCGTATTTTTATCGCTTTGACCCATTTCCAGCTCTTATCTTCTGCTGCTGAGCAATCTGTTTGGCCGATTTCACACCAGACTTTTATCAGGAGTCTCTGATTCTGTTAAAGTTGCTTCCTGGGGATTTTATTCTTCCTGGTCCCTGACAGAAGAAGCCGGTTTTCTGCATAGCTGGGATTCCTGTAGAGGTATAAATGCGTTTTTCACCCTTTGGTTGTCGCTGACCCGGTTCAGGAATGCTGGGTCCCACGGTGTTCGACGTTTCTGGGGAAACATTCACGTCAAACAAAACTGATTTTCCTGGAGGACTTTGAAGCGACTGCAGGATTTATTTCTTTGTTCTGGGATGTCGGCGTCCCGGCTGGAGAGGGAAGGGACGGATAAATATCAATTTACCAAAACAACAAGTTTGGTGAGACAAACTTCTGCCCACGTTTTGTTTGTGAAATGCAGGAATTGATGCAAAGTGTTTGTGTCAGGCTTGCAGACCTTGTGTCTCCCACTCAGAAACACTCACACTTCCTTTTGCGTCCTCCTCCCTTTTCCTTCCCAAGGCTCTCCTGCTGTGATAAAAAAAACACTCAGATGCTGCGTCTCATTCAAAGATTCGCTTAAATCTTTGAACGAGGTGCTTTCTCTTAAGCTTAGCGTTAGGTTAGCCAAAAAGAAGTCACAAACATGCAGAAACTCATCAAAATCGCCACATTAAAGTATTAAAACCATTACATCTGAAACGATTAATCATGATTAATCGACTATTGAAATAATCATCAAATAATTTAGTAACTGATTAACTGGCAGCAACAGGTAATTTCCCGAAACAACATTAATCATGATTAATCAATTTTTAAGTAATTGTTAACTAATGTAGTATTTGATTAATCGTTAACTGCCATTTGTAGAAAAAACAAATAATTGATTAATCGTGATTAATCAATATAATAATATCATTTTGTCATTGGTTAATTGCTAATACAGTCTCATAAAAGGTAATTTGCTGAAATAACAAATAATAGATTATTTATAACACTCGATGAAGAATGATTAATCAATTTTTGAATAATTGTCAATAATTTAGTAATGATTAATCATTAACTACCCTATATAGACTCAGAAAAGGCCATTTGCTGAATAACAATTATTATTGATTAGCTCTGAAACAATTAATCGGATTAATTGTGATTAATCGACTATTAAAATAACTGCCTACTAACTTAGTAATCAATTAATTGCTACTTGCCATACACAGACTCAAAAAAGGCCTTTTCCTGAAATACCAACATGCTCAGAGCAGTAAGTAGCACAAATCGTTCCCTAAAGGAATGCTGTTGTTACATCATAGGCAAGAAAAACTTTATTCTCTTGTTAAAAATGAATTGAATTATTTGTTTACTTGCTTCTCCCTCTGTGTTTCTCAGATTTTGCCTGCATGGAGCCGCTGGGCATGGAGTCCGGGGAAATCCCCTCAGACCTGATCAGGGCGTCCTCCCAGTATAACTCCAACTGGTCCCCTGAACGCTCCCGGCTCAACTACCAGGAGAACGGCTGGACGCCGTCAGACGACACCATCAAGGAATGGATTCAGGTCAGACGTCTCAAATAGAGCTGCAGCTAACCACTAATTTGATTATTCTATTCTGACGATTAATCAATTAATCAAATAAAAAAAGACAATTGGTACATTTTGTCATTAAACCACTTAAACCTTTCTATACAATGTTAGAAATGTATTAAAAGGTGAAAATACACAATTGAATTAATGTTTTAAATAAGAAAATACACATTTTATTGCCAAAAATACAGAAACAACAGCATTGAATTAGTGAATCGTTGGTTATTTGTAGCTAAAGATGCATTTGCAGCTAAAACATTCAAGAGAAAACTCAGCCTTTCTGCTTGATTCAACATCAATGCAGTGTATGAATAATCTGATTATTATTTATTGGATATCAACTCAGTTTGCTTTATTTTTTCAGAATTTGAAGCAAATGAAGCTAAAACTGTTACTTCAGGAGTTCGGGGTTGAATATACCCACAAAGAAGGTTTTTTGTCATATCTTAAATGCAAAATTTATATATTTTTGAGACTTTATACTCCAGTTATCGATTAATCAATCACTAAATTAGTTGACAATTATTTTAATAATAGATTAATCGTGATTAATTTATAATTGAATTAATCTATAATTTAAATCCAGACCACTATAAAATCTTTCCATCACCATCTCCAGTAACTCTTTTATTAACCTGACATTTAATTTCCCTGTGGAATCAATAAAGTATATTTGAATTTGAATTAATCCGATTAATCGTTTCAGTCGTAGCTTCAAAATGCAGTTTTTAAGTTGGAACTATAAAGATAAAAACATGTTAGTAAATAAATAAGCTTTGCATGCGTTGAACACACTGTTTGTGCCCTTTTTTAGCACATGATGTTTTTTTTCTAAGGGAAGCAGTTGGAGGTTATGTCACTTTAATCCTCACTTCCAGAGTCTGAGCTCAAAATAAAAGCCTCTGATTTCCCAGCGGAAAAACATTGCTCCTCTGTTTGCCTTTCACTGCGCCACCGAGAACTCACTCACATCTGCTCTGAATATTGCTCACTCATTTGAACCACTTCTACACACGTTATAGTGATGGTAGACGGGGAAAAAAGCCAACATGAATTAATTATTTACATCTGCTTCTGCTGCACAGTTTCCTGCCGTCATGCTGAAATCTGATGTAGCGGCCTGCAGCCACTAAATGTAGACTTTAAACATTTATAAAACATTCGTGTACAGCTTAAAGTGGCAACATTTACTCATCTGAACACTGATGAAGGCTAAGAAACTGAATCTGACAACTTTACGTTTTTTAAAAAAGATGATTTTAGAGGTGGTTTGGTTAAAAAGTTGCAGCAGGAAATTCATATTTTTTATAGTTTAGATGTTTAAACCAAAACAAATCATAAGCAATATTAGAAATGTAAATAAATACAGTAATTAAACTTTAATTCTAAAGTATCTGCAGTGCTAGTTTGAGCTCTTCTGTCCACTTAGATTAGTTATTCTCATGGCTGCATCTCCATTTAACTCTCCATCCATCCATTCATTATGTTTATGTGGCGACTGGCCGCCTGTCCGCACCGGGTACACCCTGTACGGCTCTCCAGGCTACCACAGGGCTAACACCCACACACTCAGGCCTCAGGCGAATTCAGAGACTAATTAATCTAACATGCATATATTTGGGACGTGGGAGGAAGTCGGAGTACCTGGGGAGAACCAGAGAAAACATGCAGACTCCGTCCGATTCAGCTGCACGACGAAAACACTACAAAAAAATCAACTCCAATTAATTACAAATTGTTTTAAGGAAATGAAAAGGTGAAAGTTAAAATATTTATAGATTTACATACAGAAAATCTGTTAGATAAGAGAATAAAAATCTAATGGTGTATATTTGGGTATTGGAATTGATTTATCGTTGTTCATAGTGATGCTAAACTGAAGGCTACTACTGTTTATTCATCCAAACTCATCTACATAGATCATAATGCTGGAGCCAGTGGGAAATGCAGAGAGGAATGAATGTTTGTTGAAACACAGAATGAAATAAGAAAAGTATTATGCTTGTCTAGCTAGCAGTTAGCCTGTTATGTATGATAAAATATAGCTTAATAGTTATATCTTTCTTTTTTTTTTTTTTTATTTATGACTTGTTCAGATCACCATTCTTGCCCTGCCTTGAAATGTCAACAGATTGAGCTCCAACTATAATATCCAATTTGTGAATTATTCCGTTAAACCAAATGTTTTCTTCACTGTTAGCAGTAATTAGCTGTGTGTAAACACAGGCTAGCAGCTACACAGGCTAACAGCTCTTTCTTGTCATAATGGAGGATAAATGAAACAGCAAAAATTATTAAGAGATTTGATGTTCAACAAAGTCAGTTTTGGTCTTATGTTCAACTCTGTAGGTAGCAGCTAGCCCTTGTTTAGCCATGCTACAAAGTAGGTTGGAAGCTAAAGATGCTAACTGCTTGCATGTTCAAACATGGCTTGATTTTGATGGGTATTCTTGTTCAAGTCAGTGAAAATTAAAATGTCTGTTAATTATGGACATCAACATAATCTTATGTTAACTCAAGACTTTTGAGATAACTTAAACTTTTGTTTTATTTATATATTTTATTTAATTTCGTCTCTAGTTTAGCTTTTTAAATTCCTCTTGTTTAAGTTCATGCTTCAGTATTTCTGTGCCAGCACATTGTGCTTTTAAGCTAAACAAGGTGAGTTAAGCATGGCGTAAATACAGATTTTTCTGTTTTTAAAAAGAAAATGAAGCTCAAACTACAGGAAGCAGAAACAATTAATTCAGATTCAGTCCCCTGATTCACAGCTGCTCAAATCGTTGGATATTTACATGAACTCCGTTACCCATAATTAAATTTACAAGCCCAAACAAGCGTGTTTGCTTCTCCTCTGGGTCAAGAAAACAACTGGATTCAGTCTGAATTATCAAACCGGTATGGACATGTGTGGCTGGCGTCCAGCGCCGACCCATTGTCCAGGACAGGAACTCATAGAGGAAATCCCACAATGCCCTGTGCTGCAGGAGCAGACCTCCACTTCCCTCCTGTGAGAGTTACAACAGGAACTAGACAGGAACGCCGCCACAGCGCCAGATTAGTGACTGTGGCTTTCTATTGTCTGTCTGGGGACGTGTTTCACCGCCGGGGCCTCTGGGACATCAGGAAATGAAGGACGGAGATTTAATTGGGGTTAATGGGTTCACGCGCTGGGTGGAAACTGCTGGTTTTACACGAAGGTCACCAACGGCATTAAAAATGTGGCCATTTTGAATAAAATTATTTTGAAGTGTTGAAATAATGAGGACACGACTAATGAGATGGTAAAGTTGACAAAGAAACTTGGATCAATAACTGGGCCGCTCTGCAAAGGCAATTAATGTTTCAGCAGAAATGTTGGATGTGTGGACGTTCATTAGACCCTCCGGTAGTCTCCTGTTCCCGTTTCTAATCTATGCTTTATTTAAATAGTTGTGTTAAACTCCGGTGTGCATTCACAGTGGGCGATGACAAAGTCTCGGTTCGGGTTAAAGAAAAGGTTAATTATGGACTCGGTCAGTTCTTCAAGTATGAGAAAAGAGCCGCGAGGAAATATTGACTGCATATGTAGCTCATATGATGTTTTAATTATATCTAAATGGAAATACAACCTGACTTTAACTATGTTTACATTTATTTTCACTTTGATTTCTAAAGAGGATTGTTTTTAACATGCTGTTCCATCTCCCCAAACTCAACTTCACTCATATGGAAAACATCCTCTTATTGAATCTGCATCAGGATAAATTAAACTTACAACCAACCACTTTCTTCTGGCTGTTTAAAGTTTTTATTTGGCAATAGAAAATAACTTGAAAATTGTACATTTTATACTGATCTGATGCAAATTTAGCTGAAAAAAGACACTGAAAATCAGTTTTGATAAACCCAGTGGATTGACTCCAGCCTTCTTTGATTTGGATTCACACTGATCCTGTTTGGTTCGCTTTAGAAGTCCAGTTCATTTGACTGGAAAGTTCAGTTCATTTGTTGACGTTTGAATCTGTGATCATACTCTGATGAGAACCAAAGAAGCGAACTTGAATGCATATGTGAACGCCAAGCGGATCGGATGCCGCTCCAAAAATAGGAAGTGCAGGGCATTCTGGGTAAATGCAACCAAAACAAACATGCTAATCTAGCGCTAGCAGGAGAAATGACTTGTGGATTTTTACTAAAGGCAACCGCTAAGATCTGACGCCGTTCCATTTCTGTTTATATTTTGTAAAGAAGGAAGTTGCGCTCAGTGTCTTCAGAGGTTTTCCTGTTGTTTCCTTCAGTGGTTCTTGGTGCAGCGCCCCCACAGGCGAGGAGGGGAACTGGTTTTTCAGTTAACTTAGTTCTTTTGACTCAGTGCAAAGAGAACCGCGGCAGCTGAAAATGTAACAAATGTTGCAGTTTTGGTCTCGAATCGAACCAAGTTTACCGGACTGGCAGGTGTTGCTGCTGGCGGAAACGACAATGAAGAAGATGACAGGAAATGGTCTTCTTCGTGGTTAGTTTTTTTTTTTTTTTCAGACAGTTAGCCTCTCACAGCATCACAGTTCATTAAAAGTTGAGTCTTTAGCTACGACTAGTTTCTCCAAATGCGTACATATCTGCTCCCAGGTGTAATTAAATCACCAACGTCTCCTCTGATTGGCTGAATTACGAATATACCTCATGTTTACGTCACATGAACAAACTTATTCAGGTGTGATTTTAATTTAAGTTCTTATTTAATGGAAACAGCAATTTCAACATTAGCAGAATGTCAACAAAAATTTGTGCACATTTGCAGCTTCTGCCGTATTTCTGAGACAGAACTGAAATAAAACAAGTTTAATGTTTATCTTCTGACTGTATCCAAAGTTCAAGGGACAAGGTGAGACTTTTTCTACCCTTCAGCTTCAGATTCAGTTCGTCTGGCCACAAGATCTACAAACCTATTGTTATAAGAGTGAAATAATGTCCTGATTGCTGCATGAAATCAGCTCTGTTTATCTCTGCTGTTCATGAAAGCCTTGTTCTGGCAGCTTCTCCGTAAGAAACAGCGGCGCGGCTACATCTGGCCGGGTGATTTATGTCCCTCTGAACCGGGCCTGTTGCTCCGCCTCATTGAGCCTCCAGAGTAATGACTGGAGGTTTTTTCATGAAGAGGATTTTCCATTTTATTTGATTAAGTGTGCTGCGATCCAGCTCCGCGCCGCGTCTCTCCGCCTGTGGCTTTGGATTCCTCTTATTTAAGATGAAAATTATGACTCGGTTAATTCCTGCATGCCTGTCCCCTCCACTGCAGGCAGCTCTATTAATTATTTACAGCCATGTATATTTTATTGATACTATTTTCAGGTTTCTGTTGGGTGAAGCGTCCCGCTGGCCGTCTGCTTGGAGGCAGACAGTCGGCTCATTATCTGGCTTTATTGTGACTCTGTAATCATATTTCTCACAGCAGTGACTCATTTCAACTGCATGCTGGAAATTTGCAATAAAATTATGAGCCCTTATGTTTAGACATTAAAAATCTGAGACGCTTTGGTTCATCTCAACAAAATATAACCAGACCAACTTTGTTATAGTTAACTAAAACCAATGAAAAGTGAAAATTAGAGAACATTTTAACTGAAATACATAAAATATTAGTTAATGGGGAAAAACTACAGCAATGGAAAAACACAAAATCTTACCAAGTGTTTTTAGTCTAGTTTCTACTGCAAATATCTTAGTACATTTGAAATAAGAAAACTACCTTAGAAGTAACTTTTCAGCAAGATATAGGAGCTTGTTTTAACCCAATAACTCCATAATTTTGATGAAAAACTTCTACTTCTACTGGCAGATTGAAAAAATATAATATGAAATTATCTACCAATGAAACAAGTACTTTTCCAGCAAAATTAAGAAATTTAGCTCATGTTTGCTGCTGAAAAGTTACTTGCAAGTTAGTTTTCTCTTATTTCAGGTGAACTAAGATATTTGCAGTAGAAATTAGACCAAAAATACTTGGAAAGATTTTGTGTTTTTGCAGTGAACTTATAAAATTAACTAAAACACACTGAAGTTATGGATATAATATTATTTGTTTTTGTGTTTTTGAATCTATTAAATAGTCTTTCAAACTGATGCAAATTATTTTTGTCCCCAAACGCAAGCAGTTTACATCAGTTTTCGGTAAATTACGGAGCTCCATATGTCTCAAAATGCGACAGTAAAAGTTGGTACACACTCAGTTGTTGCTCAACAATAACTGAATCTTCAGTTGAGTATTTATTATCCAATCAATGGAAACATAACCACAATACAATACACAATACAATACCTAAAACTTAACCAAAATACTAATAAAAACTAAAACTAAACAATATTTAACCAATAATACCAAATGAGATGTTGGAATAACAAATTTTCCTGCACAATAAATTGTCACAGAAGTTATTACAGTAAAAGATAATATTGTTGTTTTGAGACCATTTTCTGTTGGTATAACAGTAATGATAATGCAAAAACACATCCAGTAAATATCAGTAAACTTTAAATTGTAACGAACAAGTAACATTGGAACTGGAAGATATTTTAAATCATCAAAATAAACCAAACAACAGAAACAATAAATAAAGTCAATTATAAAGTCTCTGAAAATAAAATTGGACCATTTGATAGTTTTTTTTGAGCAGCAATGAGGAACCAGAAAAGGCTTCCTCCCTTGAGTTTCAGGTATTTATAGAGACTCGTCTGACTTCAGGATTACACTGACGCCATCAGGAAGCGCTGGGTTGTTTACATCTGGAGAACACATTTAGGCTTTGTCTACCTGAGGCGCATTGTCATCGTGGAGGAAACAATACGGATGAAGTTCCTGCAGAGAGCCTTAAAGAGTTGACCGACCCGGAGCAAATTTCTCCATGTTTACTTATGAACCTGGAAAATATCAGGAGAAACTTGTAAAAACAGATTGATCACACTAAAGAAAACTTCATGGTTCACAAGATAAATGGGATTAACTTGCAGTTATTCAATATTCCTGAATATTTAACATTGTTTAGTAATAACTTTAAAAACCTTTCATTTTGATTCAGTTTAATTAATTAAGTACAATATAATGTAGAGATTGTTGGACCTTGAACAGAATCTTGTGGAACTCCAGTAAACTCAGATTCAAGATGAATAAAAAGCATGAAGTTTATTAAGGAAAATACTTCCTGAAACAAAACAGTTCTGGTTAAGTTCCTCTCCATTTTTTATGAAAAACCAGAAAGTCTCTTATCGCATTTCTGCTCGATTCTCATCTCCCTTCACTTTTCCATCTTGGATTTCTCCCATTCAGCTTGATTTCTTCAGTTGAATTCAAAGAAATGGATGAGTTGGGATTGTAAATGTTGATTTTCTGTGCTGTTTTAGATTGTAGTCTGTAATCTGGTTGTAGTTTCAGCAATGGCAGCTGAGGAAGTGAACAAAGCTGGTCATTACAAATGCTACGGCCAAACATTAGCGATTGAGTGAAATCAGATTTAAAACTTCAACAGAGTCCAGGCATCCAGGAAGCAATCATTTAACAATAGCCAACAGTCCAAGCCCGCTATACGAAGCAAATAGAATAAGGGGTTGGCAGTTTTTACCAAACTACCATTGACACAAAATGGCCGACTACTGTTGTTTTTTGGGACTGATAGTTTTCTTTGTTCGTCTTTTGGAGAGTTATTTTTGTGTACCAATTTTCAAATGTCTAGGCTACATTACAGTGTTTGAAATAGGCCAGTGGAACCTTTTCAGGTCCATTTAAATACATAAATTTCACTAATAATTGAAGCGTGTGTATCATTTGTTTTATTTTCGGATATGTCTAGGCCTCCAATATGCTTCTTTACTTCAGAGAAGATTAATAAGAAACACTACAATTACTAATTACTGAAAAAAACTAATGAAGTCCAATTTGTGGTGTAACTGAATACAAGCACAGAGAAACTCAGCGAGTGCTGAACCCCCAGATAAGAATGGGGTAATTAAGGGTTTTATTTTTATTATAGCTAGGTCCCATTTGGAAGGCTGTGGCATCATTAAAGTTTAATCCTAATTTGCCAAATTTAAACGAGTTATGTTCCCGTCTTGCAGTTTGTTTTCCTTCATTAAAAAGTTCTAAGTGAGAGTATTTCTCTGTTATAAATAGTTGGCAGTGCCAGCCACTGAGCAATTAGGAGATGGAAGGCCAATTACCTTCAGCCAGTTGATGGAGGAAGTGTGGAAAATGGAACAATGAGCCAAAGGATTACTGTAAACACTGAGAGTTTTCCTGTTTCAAAAGGAAAAACCAGTCAGTCTGTTCACTTTAATCTCTGGAGGCTGGATCTCGTACGTTAGCCTCCTCTTGCTGCATTTGAACTTAATCATTGACTCATTTTCCTTTTAAACACTGGATAATATGAATGTTTTCATCAATATTTACGTTTTCCTGACTTTTTTACATCTTATGTATGTAAATGTGAAACTGACTGTATGACCTACTTCCTCGTTCAGTTTGGGGTTGTTTAAACACTCATTCAGTTGATCTGTTTAATTAGTTTGGAAGAGGATTTGAGTTGAAGATGCTCTAAGATTAATGTGTAGCTTCCCCTGCTGGACTAAACCTGTTGTGAAAACCTTTAACTGAAATTGTTGTTCATGATTTGTTTGAGCCACGGTTTATTGATGTAGCCAAACATCAAGAAGAAAGTCTCAGAAAACATGAAACTCGATATTTGTCATTTCCTTTTCCATGTAGATTTAACATCAAACTTCCAGCTTGACTTTTAAAAAACACAATAATCAAACATCAAATGGCGAGAGCAAATTCAAATACTAACTTAAAGCAACAGGTAAATTATTGTAAATGAGCAAGTTAATATCTAACAATATCTGCTAGCTCCTATGTAGCTAGCATGCTGGCTACATAGTTATGATTGCTATGACCATGTAGCTAGCATTTCCATAACTATGGGTACTAGCTACTAAGTAGTGACCAGCTCCTATGTAGCTATGTCTGTGTATCTAGACATTGTAGCTACATAGGAGCTAGCATAACTAAAGCCGATTTCAGGTGACATTATTGGTAGTTTCAAATAGAACTATACCTAACAGTTGGTCAAAACAAGATTTGAGGTCAGTAGTCAGACAGCTGATGGCTTACAGACATATTAGCTGTATTACCAGCACCAGAATTTGATTTGATTGTGGCCTTTTGCCATAATGTGGACCAAAAAAACTAACTTTAGTCCGCCAACAAACCTCAGTCTTGGTTTGATTGAAGTGAACTCTGGTGCTGTTCGAATGCATATGAACGACAAGCAGACCGGAGACCGCTCCAGAAGCAGGAAGTGGAATACAGCGCAGGGCATTCTGGGTAAGTACAACCAAAACAAACAGGCTAACTAGCGCTAGCGGGAGAAATGGCTCATGATTTTTTACCAAAGTCAAAAGAGAAATCCTGCAACCAATAAAATCTGACGCTCCTCCATTTTTGTTTACGTTTTGTGAAGATAAGTTGTGCTCTGTCTCTTTTTCTGAGGTTTTTATGTCGTTTCCTGCAGTGGTTCTTGGTGCAGCGCCCCCGGAGGCGAGGAGGGGAACAGGTGTCTCAAAGGGTTTTGTTTGTTTGACACAGTGCAGTGAAAATGTAGCAAAATGTTGCTGTTTTTCTCCCCAATTTAACCAAATCTACGAGACTATGTTGTAAAAATTATGTCTTGGTTTTACTTCTCTTTGAAGGCGACACTGAGTTACAAATAAACACCATAAAACACGATTTAATTTAAAAGGCATCGTTTGTTTAGTCTTTAATGAGCAACGCAGACATGTTTCCTACATGCGACATTTTCATATGGGCTGAGTGCAAACAAGTGTTGCGTCTCGTGGGAATTTAGATGAGAAGAGACGTGGGAGCGGCGGAGAGCCATCCCACGCAACATGATTTCCCAGGGGTCTCCCTGTCAATCACAGATCCCGCAGAGACCTGTGGCATGCTATTTCCTGCTCCTTCCCTGAAAAAGCTTCGGCAGGAGCAGTCAACACCCGCACTTTGGGGCCTTCCCATGTAGAGCAGCATCTCTTCGGTCGTATAATTACACGCTGCATGCGGCGGTCATCACACACGCTGAAGCAGAGCGCCTATTCTGGCCTCATAATGCCCAAACTCAACAAACAGGATTGTAATGGAAGTCGAACGGAGAGTAGTGTCATAGATTGCATAATTAGACCCGTTTCATGCTTTGATTCAAAGGGAAATCCTGTGATGCAGAACAACTTTAAACCATTTTCAGTTTAGATAGCCACTACTATTTGTTAAAGGTGACCTATTATGCTTCCTTGAACAAGTTGGGATAGGTTTATGGGTGATACGTGTTCTTTAGGTTTGGGAATTTGGTCTGCTCAGTTCCGCGTTTCTAGCTGCTTTTGGTCATCTTGTTTGAAATCTCAATTAGCTGCTGCTGACCAGGTCCCCCAAACTCAACATTTGGACTCACATATGAAAATGGCTGCAAAAAGATGCACAATTATACAACCATACATCTTTGAAAAGCAGAAGTGGAGCCTCCTGCACAACTAACAAAAACACCGCTAGTGGTTTCTGGATGATAAATCTACAACAAAACCCGGTAAAACCAGCGGCTGAAACGTTGTGGAGCTCAGCTGGGGTTGCTAGGTGACGGGAATGGGGTTGCTAGGTGATGATGGGGTGCCAATGAATATGACTTAATCATTTACCAGACACCAAAAAACATTAACTTATTGCCAAAAACTGGTTGGATGGGTTTTTAAGAGCTTGGGTTGTTTTTATGAGCAGTAGAAACCCAAATGTAAGTACAAAAATATTCAAGATGTGAATTTTGCATATTTCCCCTTTAACAGCATAAAAACTGTAAGGCTTTTTGCTATCTCTGTTACTCTTTGATAACAATCAGCTTATTAATCTTTTCACTGTTGCTTTCTGGGTAAAGACGGTTTGAACTGCCTCCTTTTCAGATTAAACAGAACTCACACTCCACATGCATTTCATTTTATCTACTCTGATCACAGTTTCATGATTATAAAAGGAAAACTGTTTCCAAGGAATGTGATTCTGATCCTGGGACTTATAGATAAAGAGACGTGGGGGTTTTTTGTATGTAAGGCAGAAAAAAGATCACAGTTTGCTATTAGAAATATAAAAGTAATTGAGTTTGACTGTGTTCGCCTTTAGCTGACTTGCAGTAAAGGAAAATCAACTCAGCTGTAATTGAATTTCTTTTCTATTTTAAGGCTGTCTGAAGAGTCTTGTGATGTCTATCAGATGGTGACTTTATTCATGCTTTATACCCAAACACAGGGGTGTCCAAACTTTCTCCATTAGTGCCAAAAATGTTCACATTGAGAGCAGTCTTTGTTTCTCAAAACTCCAAAATATAAACATGGTCTTGCACAGTTGCTGTTTTAGTGACAGGTAAATATTTATTTTAACTTTTTGGGGATTTATTTATTAAACATCGTTATTAAAGAAAAATACTTCATCAGTCAGTGATGAAGAAAATAAATGGCGCTCCTGGATTGGCTGGTTTGCTAACATCAGCCATTAGTGTTAGCATGTCAGCTAGCATTGTGGCTAAGTATTTTAGCTCCCCAATCAGAATGCTTTTTTAAAAAGTATTTTAGATAAGCTCAATTAAAAAAACAACAACAAATAAACAGATTTTTGGCAAATAACTTGTAACTACATTCCAGAAAAAATTCTACAAATAGGCAGGAATGAGGAATAAATCAACTTTACAAAATAAGAATGCATGTGTCAGGCTTTACTGACCTGAACAGAACCTTCCTGGAAGCCATTTTACTGACCCGTTGTTGTTTTTGTGTCTGCAGGTCGACCTGGGGTTCCTCAGATACGTCACCAGCATCGGGACCCAGGGAGCCATTTCAATAGAGACCCAGAGGCATTACTTCGTCCGCTCCTACAAAGTGGACCTGAGCACCAACGGAGAGGACTGGATCACAGTGAAGGAGGGCTCAAAGCAGAAGGCAAAGATCAGCTATCTCACTGTTTTAATTCACTGTCTGGATACGTGTTGTTATCTGTGATATTCACCTTGTATCTGTCAGGTCTCATTGTCAGGATGCTTCTACTAACTGCACATTGTGGATTTTGAGGCATTTACTCTGATTTGGTGACCTTTTCTTACAGAACAACTAAAAAGCCTAAATACTCTTGGTTAAAATGCAAATGTTGCAAATCAGACATATAAAATATGCAATTTAAAGAGTGATTTATTTAGACAACAGAGCATTTTTAGAAGATTTTTGTCTTTCTAGAAAAGTAAAGTCTGGAAAATAAAACATTTTTTCATATAATTTTTCCACTTTTTTTATCCAGGCCTGGAAAATGATTTTTTTTTTAATTACAGACTGCATGGGAAGCTTGCTATTGTGAGTTTAGCCTAAATGTTGTCAGAAAATTATCAAAATTATGATTGTTTTATTTTGTACCAATAGTACTGATCTAAAATTAAGTTCTTAAAATGTCTTAAATTAATTGTTAAACATGTAAGTTGGCCTTAAATACTTTTATTAATTTTTGATTTTATCAAAGTCTTCATTTCTTTCTGTGACTTCAGATTAATGCTAATTAGCTGCTAATATCTAGCTTGTACATACGCTAGCTAGCTAAATGGCTAGCTAGTAGCTAACTAGTTTTTATTTTACACTTTATATCTTACCAGCCTATTAAAATGCCCGCCTTTGTACACTTTATGATAATCAGCTCAATTCAGACTTTTTCTCTCACAATATTTAATTGGTTTTCTCAAATCTGTTAACAAAAACAGAAACAATTTTTTTTATTATTCTTATTTCCAGATCTTTCTGGGGAACCACAATCCAACAGACGAAGTCCGTGCCTTCTTCCCCAAACCGATTCTGACCCGATTCGTTCGTATCCGCCCGCTTACCTGGGAGCAAGGCATCTGCATGCGCTTTGAGGTCTACGGCTGCAGACTGTCAGGTGTGAGGCAGAACTCCATGTCTACCTGTTAAACCCACTGATTCAGCCTCTTTCTGCATGTTTTTCCCAACATCGGTGCTTGTTTTGATTTGTTTTTCCACTTCTGACTTTCCCATAAACACATATTTTTTGCCGGTTTTTCTGCACATCACGCATCAACCTTACACGGTTACCATTTGGGGAGCTACACCCCCACTGCTTTCTGTTGATTTTAAATAATTATTACGTCCAAACTGGGCGAAACCTCCCCACTGAAGGACACAATTATTCATTACAGTGAAGCTGTGCGAGATCATTCTGGCTCATTAATCATCCTCAGACATTATTCCCCGTCTCTGATGTGAAACTCTCAGAAGGAGCTGAGTGGAGTTGATACAGCTGAGTGGAGATCTGGTGCTCTGGACCGGGCTATGCATACATTTAAGTTGTTCTCCACTGGAGAGGACATTTTGTACCCTTAGCTCTGGTTCTGCAGCCAAATCAACATTTATAGGATCTAACTATTTGAATTACCTTGTTGAATTACTGTTTTAGCTCCCATAAGTTTAAATATTACTGGAAATATTTTAAAGTAAGATTATTTCACTGTATTTTGATTATTGGCACTGAGTTATTACGTCATAACCAGCTTAACAGTGTTTGGCACCAGCCAGATAAAAATATTGGACTTTCCTTAGGATTTATAAGCTTTGCTAAATTTTATTTAATTATGTTAATGTATTTATGTAAGTGTTATTAAATACTAACTTGTTTCAAATCTGTGTAAAACTCTGGCTGAGGGAACATTTATTTCCTTACCAATGAGATATTGCATATTTTGAAGAGGGGATGATGAGATTTTGTAAATCAAAAAAAGATTTACAATTTGACACAATCTGAAAATGATAAATTATCCTAAAATCTAATCTATAAATATTCCAATAGGCAATAAGAAAGTAAAACAGATCCTGAAAACTATTTCTGTATCTGAGAATGAGCATTAAAAATATAATTGAGGCTAAATACAGGTTGAACTTTTAATCAAAGTTTTCCCTGACCTCTTTAAGTCGATAAACTGTCCAACTTAAATCCATACATTTTAGAAAAATTGCTTGTTTCCTTGTTAAAGGATCATATTCAGAGTTTGAGTTGACTTTATCAATTTGAATGAATCCATTGTGGAAATTCCTGATCATTTTTGTGTGTTTGGTTCCATATTTAAATTCCCTAACCTCTGCTTCCTCTGTTGTCTCTCTGCCGTCCCGTCTCTCAGACTACCCGTGCTCGTCGATGTTAGGCATGGTGTCGGGCCTGATCTCTGACCCTCAGATCAACGCTTCGTCCTTCGCCGACCGGGGCTGGGTGGCCGAGAACGTCCGGTTGTTGACGGGCAGGTCGGGATGGACCGGGCAGCAGACCAAGCAGCCCTTCAAGAACGAGTGGCTGCAGGTGAGTCTGCAGCTCAGCCGGCTTGGATTACCTGGCAAAACCTCTGAATGCTCTGAGATATGAGTATTTGTACAATTTATAAAGTGGCTTAAGGGAAACTATTATGTAAAATTCACTTTTTGTGAGTTTATTTAGTACCATTTGGGTCTCAACTGCTTCTAGAAAAAGTCCAAACATTAAATCAAACTCATCCAGCCACTTTCTGGCAATAAGTCGATGTTTCTGATGGAAAAGGAATCATTTAAAAAGAAAACTAAACTATTAAGTCAGAATCGGCAAGGCATTGTCCTGTTACCTAGCAACCCCAAAGGAACCCAGCCCCGTTGCCTAGCAACCCAAGCGGAACTCCACTCACTGTTAAAGATGTACTGTTGTATAATTTGCATTTGTTTGGAGCCACTTTCACATGTGCAGAGTTTAAGTGTTGACTTTGGGAGCGTGGCCAGCAGCAGCTTATTTGCATAAAAGTGACAGAAGCCCTAAAACAGCAAATTCTGAAAAAACCCTAAAATTGAGAGAACTGAGGAGGAGAGATCACATTTTTAAACAATGACTTTGTTAAAAACAAACAAACTGTAATTAATATGTTTTGTTTAGCCCAAAGACCAATGCTAACCTGTTCAAGGAAGCATAATTAGTTACCTTTAAGATATTTTTGTATGCATTTCTAAAACAGCAAAAGAAAATCTAAATATGTGTGAATTCAAGTGACTCCTCTTCAGTAGCTCCCACATTAAAAGTGACTCAAACACACCAACAGTCCCTGTGGTCTGGGTCAGGTTGTATTTTATATGCTTATAATCCTATGATGGTGCGTAATCATCACATTTCCTTCCTTGCAGGTGGATCTGGGCCAGGACAAGATACTGAGCGGTGTGGTGATCCAGGGAGGAAAACACCACGACCGCAACGTTTACATGAAGAGGTTCAAGGTCGGCCACAGCCTGGACGGTGAAAACTGGACCATCGTTAAGGAGGAGAACACCACCAGGCCGAAGGTCAGCTCGCTCACGCTGATTTAAAACACAACGGTTCTGATTACAGCTGGCAGCCAGGGCGGCGCTCAGTGGGAAAGCTGCTGCTTCTGGGCAAAACAGGAAAGCTTAGTGCGATGGCCAACAGTTGTTGCTGAAGCAAAAGACAAAACATGAAACACCGTTCAAGATGGTTCTGGATACAAGCGGCGCCATCTTGGAGCAGGTCTGAGGTCAGCAGCTGCTCATCGACATGAGAGGGAGTGAACGGTTTGGACTTTAGATTCAGTTTCTGGCTGGACTTAAAGGTTTTCAGAACAACTTCAGCTGCTAGACGACAATGGGCAACTGGAGAAATCTAAACAGGAAATACTCTGGGAATCCAATTTTTCTGAGGAAATGGATGGATGGATGGATGGATGGATGGATGGATGGATGGATGGATGGATGGATGGATGGATGGATGGATGGATGATTTGTTGGTTGGGTGATTGGTTGGTTGGATGGATGATGAATTGATGGATGGTTGGTTGTCTTCTCTACTCTGAGGATGTTTCCTGGTTTTCCAGGAAGTTCTTCAGGAATGATGAGCAACTGAATGCCTGTAGAACCTGATATGACCTAGAACCTGATGTAGAACCTGACCCGGTTCTGTGTTTCTCTTTAGATCTTCATTGGGAACCAGAACCATGAAACCCCGGAGATGAGGTTACTCGGCCCGCTCCTGACCCGGTTCATCCGGATTTACCCAGAGAGAGCGACAGCAGAGGGCATCGGCCTCCGACTGGAGCTGCTGGGCTGCGAACAGGAAGGTCAGTCTGAGTCATCCAACCACCTGAACATCCAACCACCTGAACATCCAACCACCTGAACATCCAACCACCTGAACATCCAACCACCTGAACATCCACCCAACGATCTGAACATCCATCCAACCATCTGAACATCCAACCATCTGAACATCCAACCAACCATCTGAACATCCACCCATCTGAACATCCAACCAACCATCTGAACATCCAACCACCTGAACATCCAACCACCTGAACATCCAACCAACCACCTGAACATCCATCCAACCATCTGAACATCCAACCATCTGAACATCCAACCAACCATCTGAACATCCACCCATCTGAACAACCAACCATCTGAACATCCACCCATCTGAACATCCAACCATCTGAACATCCAACCAACCATCTGAACAACCAACCATCTGAACATCCAACCAACCATCTGAACATCCACCCATCTGAACAACCAACCATCTGAACATCCATACATCCATACATACATACATACATACATACATAAAACTACAAAGGTTCCTGCTGTCTTTCAGACTTGCCACTAAAGTAATCCTGACACACTGTGAAGGTAATATTGTATTTGCTCAAAATTAGCTCAAATATTATTTTTTCATTTTGGATAACTTTGCATGAACTTGCTGTTGGATTTTGTTTTGCTGAATCCTTTGAGGTTTGAGCTGAAAGCCATGCAGGTTTGTCTCTGCGCTGCTGCTCCTGCTGCTGCAGGGAGACGGGAGGGAAGGCAGGGCGCGACCTCTCACAGGAGGAGAGCGGGGAACAGATGAAGGCAGGAAGTGGAGGATCTGGTTGCCCTGCAGGGAGACTGATAAGAAGCAGCCAAAAGCAGATGAGATATGTTTTATATGCGGGTGAAAGAGAGCAGAACAGCAGAAAGAGGATAAGAAATCAGTCTGAGTTGGGAAAAACTCTTCCAAGCTGTTAAAAACTAAAACTCTTTGGAGCTAAAATCTAAAATGTGAGATCACTCGCTCGCGTATCTGTTTTCACCGAAAACACAAGAAGGACGCGCGGAGCAGAAAGAAGCTTAACGAGCTTCGTGATGCGCCTGCAGATTGGTTGAAAGTTAAATCATCCTCGCTGCTGTGAGAACAAACCTCCATCCATCCCACTCAGGATGTCACAAACACGCTGTAATTACGTCTCGACCATCTGGGATCCGGAGCCTGTTGTTGTTGTTGTTGTTGTTGTTCAAGTTTGGTTGATTTTATTACCATAAAACATGGATTTTATTTGCAAGAGAAGAGAAAACTTATTGAGTTTGGGGAAACTTTGTAATTTTCTGAACCATTCTGGGTCAATTTAACCAACTACAAGACACTCTGAACATCTTCATAGGACATTTTCCTGAAAATACAGGTTACTTTCTCTGAATTCAGACGAAATGAATGAAATCCTACAAGTTGCACTCTACATCGGGGTGTTCAAAGTGTAGACCGGGGACCATTTGTGGCCCCTGGACTGATATTTTTGTGGCCCCCAGCTTTCTTTTTATTTGAAATTTGTCTAAAATTATTACTAGTTTGGTTTTCTTGTGGTAGAACCAAATCAATCCAGAGACTTTTACTGAGAACGTTTCTGCATCCAAATCAGCTTTTATGTAATTTATTCACTTAAGTATAGGAAGCGCTTTGGAAGAAAGTGACCCAAGTTTTTTTTTTAATTGAGAATAAATTTGTTCAACTGAGCCTGAAAGAATTTGAAAACTAGAAATCTTTCTTATAATCTAGAAAATCTGCAAAATCCTAGTTATCCCAGTGTTGGGTCTACGATGTTGCTACGACATGTTACTTTCTAGAACTTACCCAATACTTTCCCAGAACTTACCGCATAGGTTCTGCAGCTTACGTGTTCTTCAGCTCATATATCACATTTTTAACCCCAAACGGTTTACAGGAACTAACATTCTAGAGCATAGATGTAAATTTGTAAGTTAGAGGTAGCTAACAACCACTGCTAACTAATGAGCTAACCCTAAAGCACTAACTATAAACATTAGTTCTGCTAGTGCTAAAGCGCTAACTTCAGCCATTTCTCTTCCAGGTGTCAACAACACGTTATATTGCCATCAGTATTAGAAATACATTAAGATACAAATAAATAATACTTTTTAAAATAAGAAAATAAACATTTTATTGTCTAAAACGCAATAATATAGCTTATCTTCAGTGAAGGCTTGCAGAAGATGCATCTGCAGCTAAAAAACTGACATTTACATATAAAAACTTCAGTCTTTCCTGCTTTACTTAACATCAGTACAGTTTAGGGCTAATCTGCTGATTATTTTATTAATCAATTAATAATTGGATGGCTGAAGATGCTTAATAAGAGTTTTTATGCCATTTGAACCAGATGAATCTAAAACTGCCACTTGATAAAGAACTTTTTATTCATCTTAAATGTAAAATGTATATATTTTGTATATTTACTTAAGCCAGCGATTAATCGATTTCTAAATTATTTGATTCATAATCGATTAATCGCGGTTAATTGTTTCAGCTCTAGTTTACGGTTTACTTTCCAAATCTTACAGGATGCAAACTGAAGTAAATGTGAGACATTTTGTGACTTCTGCTCCATAAAAAAACACATTTGTGAAAGTTTTTGTCAACCTGATCCTGTTCAACGCTTCACATTTAGTCTTTTGTAGAAAGTTTGATAAGTTTTTAATTTGTTTTTTCAGAGAAAACCACGACAGGGCCCCCCCCCACCACCGCGCCGTCCACCATGCCGCCCATGACCACGTTCGGCGCCACCACCGCAGCGCCGACCACGCTCCCCACCACCGTGTCGTGTCCGGAGTGCCTGGAAAGGGAGCAGGACTCCGACGAGGAAACGGAGAACACGCTGGTGTACGACGAACGCTTTGGTGAGAGGAATTAACATGCGTGGTCAGAGGAAAGGCCAATAAATGTAGGGAAACATGGGACACATTCATGCAGCTTTGGATCGGTGGAATCAAATATTAATAATATAGATATTAATTCATAACTAATATTTATTAATACGAGAGTGACTCTTTATCTAGGCATTAGTTTTTTAGTACTCAGTGTTTTTAATATGTGTTCTTCTTTTGTTGTTATTACTGTTTTAATTTTCATTTTTTAGCTGAATTTTATTTTATTTTACACACTATGTATTGATTTTGGTTTGGGGATTTTCAATGTTTGCTTGAATGTATGTTTTCTATTTTTCATATATGAAATAGTTAAATAATTATACTGTTAAAAAACACAACTTTCCCTTTTAGAGCTGCTCTTTTAAATATTTGCAGATTTTTATTTCTCTCTAAAAACTTAGATAATTAATTGAATAATTAATTGAGCTTTTTGTTCTGTGTGATAACTAGGATGAATTGGAATGTATGAATGATTTAATTTGTTTGTAAGTGCACTTAGGCGACATTTGTTGTGAATTGGCGCTGTATAAATAATATATATTGTTATATAAATAACTATGACATCAAACTCTCACTTCTTTAGTTGGACTTAATTTTTTCCTCTAAGCCTCAAATTATGAAGGAAAATCTGCAGCTTATATGTTTTTGAACAGCATAATGAGCAACATATATTGAAGTTTAAAACATTTATTTTGGTCTAAATTATGAATTTAACCATCAGATTATTCTGACCATTAAGTTTTAGAGGCTTTTATTAGGAAACTGAATTATTATGTTCTGTTTTTTTGTTAAGGTACGGGTATTTTGTGTTTGTGTTGACGTGTGTGTGGTTGGGACGTGCCTCCCTGACCTTTGACCTAACCCTGACTGTCCCATCTGTCTGTAACAGGAGTCGTCATGACCCCCGACCCCAAGGTCGACTTTCCAGGTGAGGATATTCTCCAAAACGTTCCCCCATGTTTACAAAGTCTGTCCTATAAAATCTGTCACATCGCAGGTCGAGTTACATCATTTATTTAACAAAAGCTAAAAAATATATATTAAATGACGAAATCTGCTCAAAGTTTATGATTTTCAAAGGTTTGCCAAATAAATTTAATCACTAAAGTTGCTTAGATTTATTTGTCTTATATTATAAGTTTGGTGATGAAGGAAAACTCTTCATATGAGAGATGTTGGAGTAGGGGATATGAAGGATGTTAGAGCTGGTTCCTCTTTCTTCTTCTGCTCTCTGTTCATGGTTCAGGTTATGTTTAACCATTTCAGATGCTAATCAGCTGTTGTAAAAACACCCTGTTGCCATGGTTACACATCCTAGAAACAGTCCAAAAATCCTTCCAGCATCCAAAACCATTGGGGAACATTTGTCCAGAAGTGATTGTTAATCCAAGAAATTCTGAGCAAAAGTCAACAAAAAGCACAAATCAGAGCTAACGTAACAAAAAAAGGAAAACTGGCAGTGTGAAAATGTTAATACTTACATTTAACCACTGTAGAGCCTTGTAAAAGTTCTCATCTCCCTTGAACACACCAAATTTTGTGGCCCAAACTGAAGGAATTTTGTGGAAAAAGTTAAGAAGTTATAGAAGCCAGACTGGAGGAAAAAACAAACAGAAAGAAAAAAGGAGAGTCGTAATAAAAGAGAAGAATGGAGGGAGGATTCCTCCTGCAGAGGAAGAATAAAAGCCTCCTGGGTCTCAATTAGCCGAGCCGAAGCATCACAGGAAGGCAGTTTGGGGTCTGCCAGTGCAGCTCCACAGTCGTCTCTGCATCCTATTAGCCTGGAAAAAAAAAACATGTCCAATTCACACAGACTGCTGAATGCATCTGAATGCTGCGGTTAAACTGCTGGCGCCTCTCCACTGCCAGAGCAGCAGCGGACAGAGATTCCTCCCGTCCGTCTCATCCCAAACACATGCATGAACCCAGCCTGCTCCCAATCTGTTGTCACTCTTTTTATTTGGGGACTCTTCCTAAAAGTGGTGCTTTGTTTCTCTGGTAGCGACACACTTTACTTTCAAAGACATTACCATTTACTTTTCACAACTTAGAGGCTGCTTTAGGGAGTAGGAAATATTAGGTCAAGCTTATTTATAAAGCACATTTCAACAATAAGGAGATTTTGCGTCTGGATGGCAGAAAGGCGATTTTATTTTTTACTAGCTGCGCTGCCGCAGTAAAACGTTTATGTTGACAAAATGACACCTGAAACATGTAGGTATTATTAATTCAGTGCAGTTCACCACAGCAAAACAGAAAAAAATCCAGAAAACCACACATTTCTCACTTCCTGTGTCAGCTACGCTACACACCGACTGGTTGCCATAGCAACTGACAACAACGCCGCTTGATAAAGCAGGATTCAACAAAACTGACGGTTTTATGTTTTTAGGCTTGATGTTTATTTTGAGATTATTAATGAGTGGTTGGTGTGGTAGATTAGCTACTGTTGCTACTAGCTAATCTACCTCTTTGGAGGTTTTCAACCTGTTTCAAACATGGCGGTATCCTGCAATACCCGTCGCTGGTTGGAGCGTTTCTTCTGGAGAATAAATACACACAACTGAGTGCACGTGTTTTTAATAGAGATGCCACAAAATCCTGAGGCATTCTCAACCTGAGAGAATTAAACGAGTTGGTAAACACAGCGTGAGACTGGAGTATTCAACTTAATAAAGTTACTATATGATGCTTGGCTCCAGGAAGCTTCTAGTAATCCCTGCCTTGGCTTCCTGTAAGGTTTTACTGGAGCAGATGGAGGAGCTTTGTTTGAGAGAGGGAGCTCATTAGTTAATAAAATACTTGGGATTCAGCAGAAGGATAATCAACTCCTTAAGGTTTTCTTTCAGAGCTGCTTTTTATGAAGATCACTTGGTGTTTCCTCAAAGCTTTGGTGCATTTTAAATGTTTGAAAACCAACAAAAAGAAAGTGAAGTTCATCAACAAAACTGTTCATTTTCCTGTATCAGAGATGGTATGTAAGGTACGCAATAAGCAATAAATCAGGGGTGTTCAAAGTGTGGTCCAAGGGCCTTTTATGGCCCATGTAGTGATACAAATTTGGCCTATAGATGCAGATGGAGACTTTTAATTTGTAACCAGGGTAAAAATGGTTACCAACATTATTGTCTTACGTAGGAAAATGTAAAGTGTGACATAAAGTATTTGTGTTTTATAACTAAGTTTTAACAAAAGATTAAGCCAAGTTTATTCAGGGAATTTACTGAAAAGTCAGCAGCTAAGGAGTTTTGAAAGAAAGCGACCCAAATCCTGTTCTTGTTACTGAAAATAAATGTATTCAATCTAGCCCAAAAGAAATTAAAACCAAACATCTTTCTTCTACCACTGCAAAACTGCAAAATTAAAGGAGTAGTAAATTTCTGAAATTTATCACAAAATTTCTGAGTTTTTAGTGGAAATTTAGTCATTTTTTCTATCTAGGACTCTAATAGACCGTCTTAAACATCCAGCTACTGTATTTGCTTGATTTCAGGTTGTTTTCTTTGGATCACGACAACTTTTGAGTCGACAATTTTGGCCAAAATGGCAAAAAGTTTGGATATATTACAAAAATCACTTAATTATATGATGAGTTCAAACAAGCCCAATAATTTCCATTTATTTACCAAAAACTGGATGATAAAGTTTTCAGTCTGGCCTTTTTTGAAGGACAATTTTGTTTACAGAGACGTCATAATTAATTTCATTTGTTGCTTTTGTTGTTTTGCTTATTTATTTTGGATATTTAAAATGTTTTCCAACTCCAGTGTTAAATGTTCATTAGAATTTAAAGTTTATTTATCTTCCATTATTATGCCATTACCATTAAAATGGTCTCAAAACAACAACGTTATCGTTTGTAGCAATAACTTCTGTCGTCCAGTAAAGTTTATGACAGTCTTACTCAGTCAATGTTTAGATTCAAACATTGACTTTAATGGTTTTTTGTTCTGAAAAAGTTGTTTTGTCTTCCAGCTTACGTTTGGTTTGCCTGTAACTTCGACTTCTCGTCGTTATGCGGTTGGACCAAGGACAGCGGCTCAGGAGCCGAGTGGTTCATCCAGAGCAGCGAGGCTCTGGCTGTCCACAGAGGCCCCACGCTCGACCACACAGGTAGGCCACACATAAATAATAATAATAAAGTTTATTCCGGGATGAAGCATCCTCCTGGAACGAGCCGTGGGACTCTGCTGAGCAAAGCATGTTCATAAAATCTTTAAATAACACATTTTATTCCCAATACAGCAGAAAAACAACAGCATTACTTTTTCCGTCGTCACATAAAAGCAGTTCTGGTCTGGCGTTTACGCTCATCATGGACAGATATAGTAATTTTAGGTTTTTAATGATTTATTTGAACCAGATTTTTATTAACTATTCACATTCAATTAAATCTTTAAAACTTTTCATTGGTGATCAAGATAGAATCTTGGTGTAAAAATCACGTTTTCAAAGTGACCAATTGACCAATAATCAATGCGAACAACACGAGAGTTACTTTCCAGAGCGTAAAGTTTACTTCCTGGAACACAGAGCTTACACTTTGAAACTTTAACCATAAACCATATGGAACTATCCCAGAGTTTACAGGGTGTTTTCTCAGAACCTACAGAGGACTTCTGTGTGACTTACGGGTTACTTTCTAGAACTTGAATCAAACTTTTCTTCAGCTACCGGTTTTCTGAAACGTTTGATGACTTTCTGTAATCTGCATGTTGCTATCCCAGAGCTTGCTTTCCCAGGACCTACAGCGTATGTTTGTGTAACTAACTTACAGATTACTTTCCAGAACTTTATGTGTCACTCTCTATAACTTAATACTTTTCTGAAACTATCTGTTTTCTGAAAATACAGGTTGCTTCCCCAGAACTTACAGTGTGTTTTCTTTGGTTCCACATTGGCAGTTTTCCTTTCCAGAACTTTCTTTCTTGAATATGAGGTTTACTACAATAAAGCTTTCACGTTTATTTCTTGAACCTTTTGTTTCGCATGACCAACAACATATTTAACTGAATCTAACAGGTTACTTTTTGAGAATTTAAAGGTTACCTTCACATTGAGTTAAGCAATAAATTGGTGATGTTATATATTTACCAATAGATACGTGATCAATGTCAACAGATAATACGTTCAGTGAACTCCAATCCAGAACCGCACAGCATTCTGGGAGATGTAGGCCTATGAAAGTCTTTAGCCGCTCAACATCTCACAGCTAGCTAAGCAAGGTTGGTGGAATCAACTAACTCTCTCATTCTTTGGTTACCTAGCAACTCTCTCCACACTTTGGTTACCTAGCAACTCTCTCCACACTTTGGTTACCTAGCAACTCTCTCCACTCTTTGGTTACCTAGCAACTTTCTCCATTCTTTGGTTACCTAGCAACTCTCTCATTCTTTGGTTACCTAGCAACAACCTATTGAGTAACCTGTGCAGCAGCAGTTTAAGGTTTCGCTAATGTTCCTCACAACTGGTTAAAAAATAAAAACCAACAGCGAGGAATGAAAACTGTGGATAAATGGGAAATGTTTTACTTTTTAAAATGTAAATAGTTGAGGCTTTATGTGTAATTTTAGCCATGTGTGGATTGAAAATCTATCCTGGTTAAAATCAGTTGAAGTTATTTATGATAATATAGTTATCATAAATTACATATGATGACAATAACTTCCACAATAAGAGAGATTTTCCTATAAAATCTTCCATCATGTCTCTCTAAAGCAGCTGTGAGCTTTAAGAAATCCAGAGATTTATAACTCCTGGTAATAAGCAGGATGTTGAACAGAGCAAACCTTCAGAAGTTCGCAGCTTTTAAACATTTCTCTAAGCGATGGAACAACCTTGAAGTGTTCGACTTTTTTTCTGAAAAACATCTCAACAAAGAAATCCATCAGCATGCTTCACCTCTCTGGCCTTCTTCTCCATTGAATGGGTTTGATGGATGTTTGCGTGGAGGCGACAGCAGCGCCGAAATGAATGATTTCTCCTTGATTCTTTGACTTAACCAGATCACAAGTAAAAAAATGAGCTCTTTGTGACGGCAGGGCTGACTTTCTCCTGATACCCAATCCTTTGTTTTCCCTGAAAAACCTTGTGAAGTCCTTGATGTCTTCGGAGTGTTTGAGGCAGATATTCGGAAAGTGAAAAGACTCATTGACCAGAACACCCTTGAGAGCTTTGTGGGCTTTTTATAAAGCGCGTCTTTCTCACTGAGAAATATGAAGGAAAAAAACTTGCATGTTTCATTCATGAAGGCTTTTCAGGAGCTCATCTCTGCCTGCCATGGTTTATGTTTTGCTGCTCCCTGCAGGCGGTTCAGGGAACTTCCTCTACATGCAGCTGACGGACACAATCACACCCAGTAAGCCCGGAGAGGAGCAGAGCGGGGAGGAGAAGGTGGCCCGGCTGGCCAGCTTATCCATCACCACGCCGGACGCCAGCCTCTGCATGTCCTTCTGGTACCAGATGGCCGGCGAGCGCGGAGGGGCGCTGCGCATCAGCTATCGCCACGACGACGATGACGAGGGCCAGGTCCTGTGGACGAAGAGCGGCCATCAGGGCAGCAGATGGAGGGAAGGCCGTGTCTTACTTCCTCAAACAAGACTCTCGTATCAGGTAAGGAGCGTCTGGATCAGCTGAGAAAAATGGATTCAAAATGGCGGGTTTGTGTTGACAGTAACAGAAAGAGGCTCAGCCAGAGACGTTTCTGTCAGTTACAACATAATTAACTTATGGATGGACTGACATTTGGATCAGAAACGAGCATGAGAAGCAAAATTTATTAACCGAGTCTTTTTTACAGACATTCAGGGTTTCCTCTACACTGCAAAAAACAAACTCTTATCTAGTGTTTTTGGTTTAGTTTGTAATGCAAATATCTTGGTACACTTGAAAAAAGACAAAACTAAAGAATAAAGAAAGCAATTTTGACTATCTTTACATCTATAATATTAAAATAAAACCCTGTTCCATATATATGTGCACATGTATAGATAATCAACCAATTAAAAAAATATGTTGTGGAGCTTTTTGGGTGTTAGTTCTACTTGGATTTGATGAATAGCAGTTGAAAGAGCTGAAAGATGTTAAATGTAAATTTAAAACGTCTACATCCCAAATGCAGTAAACAGCCAAAGAGCCTCTTTAAGAAGGCCATTAAACACCATTTAAAAAGCCTGTTTATTTGATGATTGAGCTTCCTGTTTGCTGCTGTTTCCAGGTGTTGGTGGAGGGAATCGCAGACAGACGCACCACAGGCCACATAGCGGTGGACGACATCCAAATCATGGACGGGCTCAACATTCAGGACTGCAAGGGTTTGCATCTATAAGAAGTTAGCAATATTAAAGTGAAATAAACCTTCAGGAGGTGAATTAACTTATTCTTCATTCTTGTTTTTGTCTCCAGATCCAGAGGCTCCAACATCTCCACCCACTAAAATCTTAATGCTACGTAAGTGATGTGTACTTTACTTCCTGTAATGTTTATTTTGACACATTTGTTAGTAAAATTTATAAATTTTAACCAAGAACGTCTTTGCAGAGTCTCAGCAAACGTGCATATATATAATATTTTTACTTCTTATGACCTTGTATACGTTGCTTACTCAATATACGGGACTGGGGAAAGGTTTTGAGTCATTTCTTTCCATATTTCTTCCGATTAACCGGGTTTTCTTTCTTTGATCAACAGTTCTCCATGTTTTCTGTCAAAGTTTTAAGATTTTCCTTTGGTGATTCTATTTAATCAATGATTCTTCCATCCAACTAGTCATCCATTTTCCCTCCGTCCATCCATCGATTCATCCATTCATCTAACTATCCATCCAGAACAACCAACCAATCACCCAAGTCTTCCATCCATCCATCCATCCATCCATCCATCCATCCATCCATCCATCCATCCATCCACCCATCCATCCATCAAACCGTTAGTTGATGCCACCAATTTATCCAGATTTCCATCCAACAAAATAATCAACCGTTCAATGACTGGCCCAAATGATTGGTCCATCCATCCAACTATCCGTTTGTATATCTTCTTATCCATCCATCAACCAACCAACCAATCACNTCCAACCATCTGAACAACCAACCATCTGAACATCCAACCATCTGAACATCCAACCAACCATCTGAACATCCACCCATCTGAACAACCAACCATCTGAACATCCACCCATCTGAACAACCAACCATCTGAACATCCATACATCCATACATACATACATACATACATACATAAAACTACAAAGGTTCCTGCTGTCTTTCAGACTTGCCACTAAAGTAATCCTGACACACTGTGAAGGTAATATTGTATTTGCTCAAAATTAGCTCAAATATTATTTTTTCATTTTGGATAACTTTGCATGAACTTGCTGTTGGATTTTGTTTTGCTGAATCCTTTGAGGTTTGAGCTGAAAGCCATGCAGGTTTGTCTCTGCGCTGCTGCTCCTGCTGCTGCAGGGAGACGGGAGGGAAGGCAGGGCGCGACCTCTCACAGGAGGAGAGCGGGGAACAGATGAAGGCAGGAAGTGGAGGATCTGGTTGCCCTGCAGGGAGACTGATAAGAAGCAGCCAAAAGCAGATGAGATATGTTTTATATGCGGGTGAAAGAGAGCAGAACAGCAGAAAGAGGATAAGAAATCAGTCTGAGTTGGGAAAAACTCTTCCAAGCTGTTAAAAACTAAAACTCTTTGGAGCTAAAATCTAAAATGTGAGATCACTCGCTCGCGTATCTGTTTTCACCGAAAACACAAGAAGGACGCGCGGAGCAGAAAGAAGCTTAACGAGCTTCGTGATGCGCCTGCAGATTGGTTGAAAGTTAAATCATCCTCGCTGCTGTGAGAACAAACCTCCATCCATCCCACTCAGGATGTCACAAACACGCTGTAATTACGTCTCGACCATCTGGGATCCGGAGCCTGTTGTTGTTGTTGTTGTTGTTGTTCAAGTTTGGTTGATTTTATTACCATAAAACATGGATTTTATTTGCAAGAGAAGAGAAAACTTATTGAGTTTGGGGAAACTTTGTAATTTTCTGAACCATTCTGGGTCAATTTAACCAACTACAAGACACTCTGAACATCTTCATAGGACATTTTCCTGAAAATACAGGTTACTTTCTCTGAATTCAGACGAAATGAATGAAATCCTACAAGTTGCACTCTACATCGGGGTGTTCAAAGTGTAGACCGGGGACCATTTGTGGCCCCTGGACTGATATTTTTGTGGCCCCCAGCTTTCTTTTTATTTGAAATTTGTCTAAAATTATTACTAGTTTGGTTTTCTTGTGGTAGAACCAAATCAATCCAGAGACTTTTACTGAGAACGTTTCTGCATCCAAATCAGCTTTTATGTAATTTATTCACTTAAGTATAGGAAGCGCTTTGGAAGAAAGTGACCCAAGTTTTTTTTTTAATTGAGAATAAATTTGTTCAACTGAGCCTGAAAGAATTTGAAAACTAGAAATCTTTCTTATAATCTAGAAAATCTGCAAAATCCTAGTTATCCCAGTGTTGGGTCTACGATGTTGCTACGACATGTTACTTTCTAGAACTTACCCAATACTTTCCCAGAACTTACCGCATAGGTTCTGCAGCTTACGTGTTCTTCAGCTCATATATCACATTTTTAACCCCAAACGGTTTACAGGAACTAACATTCTAGAGCATAGATGTAAATTTGTAAGTTAGAGGTAGCTAACAACCACTGCTAACTAATGAGCTAACCCTAAAGCACTAACTATAAACATTAGTTCTGCTAGTGCTAAAGCGCTAACTTCAGCCATTTCTCTTCCAGGTGTCAACAACACGTTATATTGCCATCAGTATTAGAAATACATTAAGATCCAAATAAATAATACTTTTTAAAATAAGAAAATAAACATTTTATTGTCTAAAACGCAATAATATAGCTTATCTTCAGTGAAGGCTTGCAGAAGATGCATCTGCAGCTAAAAAACTGACATTTACATATAAAAACTTCAGTCTTTCCTGCTTTACTTAACATCAGTACAGTTTAGGGCTAATCTGCTGATTATTTTATTAATCAATTAATAATTGGATGGCTGAAGATGCTTAATAAGAGTTTTTATGCCATTTGAACCAGATGAATCTAAAACTGCCACTTGATAAAGAACTTTTTATTCATCTTAAATGTAAAATGTATATATTTTGTATATTTACTTAAGCCAGCGATTAATCGATTTCTAAATTATTTGATTCATAATCGATTAATCGCGGTTAATTGTTTCAGCTCTAGTTTACGGTTTACTTTCCAAATCTTACAGGATGCAAACTGAAGTAAATGTGAGACATTTTGTGACTTCTGCTCCATAAAAAAACACATTTGTGAAAGTTTTTGTCAACCTGATCCTGTTCAACGCTTCACATTTAGTCTTTTGTAGAAAGTTTGATAAGTTTTTAATTTGTTTTTTCAGAGAAAACCACGACAGGGCCCCCCCCCACCACCGCGCCGTCCACCATGCCGCCCATGACCACGTTCGGCGCCACCACCGCAGCGCCGACCACGCTCCCCACCACCGTGTCGTGTCCGGAGTGCCTGGAAAGGGAGCAGGACTCCGACGAGGAAACGGAGAACACGCTGGTGTACGACGAACGCTTTGGTGAGAGGAATTAACATGCGTGGTCAGAGGAAAGGCCAATAAATGTAGGGAAACATGGGACACATTCATGCAGCTTTGGATCGGTGGAATCAAATATTAATAATATAGATATTAATTCATAACTAATATTTATTAATACGAGAGTGACTCTTTATCTAGGCATTAGTTTTTTAGTACTCAGTGTTTTTAATATGTGTTCTTCTTTTGTTGTTATTACTGTTTTAATTTTCATTTTTTAGCTGAATTTTATTTTATTTTACACACTATGTATTGATTTTGGTTTGGGGATTTTCAATGTTTGCTTGAATGTATGTTTTCTATTTTTCATATATGAAATAGTTAAATAATTATACTGTTAAAAAACACAACTTTCCCTTTTAGAGCTGCTCTTTTAAATATTTGCAGATTTTTATTTCTCTCTAAAAACTTAGATAATTAATTGAATAATTAATTGAGCTTTTTGTTCTGTGTGATAACTAGGATGAATTGGAATGTATGAATGATTTAATTTGTTTGTAAGTGCACTTAGGCGACATTTGTTGTGAATTGGCGCTGTATAAATAATATATATTGTTATATAAATAACTATGACATCAAACTCTCACTTCTTTAGTTGGACTTAATTTTTTCCTCTAAGCCTCAAATTATGAAGGAAAATCTGCAGCTTATATGTTTTTGAACAGCATAATGAGCAACATATATTGAAGTTTAAAACATTTATTTTGGTCTAAATTATGAATTTAACCATCAGATTATTCTGACCATTAAGTTTTAGAGGCTTTTATTAGGAAACTGAATTATTATGTTCTGTTTTTTTGTTAAGGTACGGGTATTTTGTGTTTGTGTTGACGTGTGTGTGGTTGGGACGTGCCTCCCTGACCTTTGACCTAACCCTGACTGTCCCATCTGTCTGTAACAGGAGTCGTCATGACCCCCGACCCCAAGGTCGACTTTCCAGGTGAGGATATTCTCCAAAACGTTCCCCCATGTTTACAAAGTCTGTCCTATAAAATCTGTCACATCGCAGGTCGAGTTACATCATTTATTTAACAAAAGCTAAAAAATATATATTAAATGACGAAATCTGCTCAAAGTTTATGATTTTCAAAGGTTTGCCAAATAAATTTAATCACTAAAGTTGCTTAGATTTATTTGTCTTATATTATAAGTTTGGTGATGAAGGAAAACTCTTCATATGAGAGATGTTGGAGTAGGGGATATGAAGGATGTTAGAGCTGGTTCCTCTTTCTTCTTCTGCTCTCTGTTCATGGTTCAGGTTATGTTTAACCATTTCAGATGCTAATCAGCTGTTGTAAAAACACCCTGTTGCCATGGTTACACATCCTAGAAACAGTCCAAAAATCCTTCCAGCATCCAAAACCATTGGGGAACATTTGTCCAGAAGTGATTGTTAATCCAAGAAATTCTGAGCAAAAGTCAACAAAAAGCACAAATCAGAGCTAACGTAACAAAAAAAGGAAAACTGGCAGTGTGAAAATGTTAATACTTACATTTAACCACTGTAGAGCCTTGTAAAAGTTCTCATCTCCCTTGAACACACCAAATTTTGTGGCCCAAACTGAAGGAATTTTGTGGAAAAAGTTAAGAAGTTATAGAAGCCAGACTGGAGGAAAAAACAAACAGAAAGAAAAAAGGAGAGTCGTAATAAAAGAGAAGAATGGAGGGAGGATTCCTCCTGCAGAGGAAGAATAAAAGCCTCCTGGGTCTCAATTAGCCGAGCCGAAGCATCACAGGAAGGCAGTTTGGGGTCTGCCAGTGCAGCTCCACAGTCGTCTCTGCATCCTATTAGCCTGGAAAAAAAAAACATGTCCAATTCACACAGACTGCTGAATGCATCTGAATGCTGCGGTTAAACTGCTGGCGCCTCTCCACTGCCAGAGCAGCAGCGGACAGAGATTCCTCCCGTCCGTCTCATCCCAAACACATGCATGAACCCAGCCTGCTCCCAATCTGTTGTCACTCTTTTTATTTGGGGACTCTTCCTAAAAGTGGTGCTTTGTTTCTCTGGTAGCGACACACTTTACTTTCAAAGACATTACCATTTACTTTTCACAACTTAGAGGCTGCTTTAGGGAGTAGGAAATATTAGGTCAAGCTTATTTATAAAGCACATTTCAACAATAAGGAGATTTTGCGTCTGGATGGCAGAAAGGCGATTTTATTTTTTACTAGCTGCGCTGCCGCAGTAAAACGTTTATGTTGACAAAATGACACCTGAAACATGTAGGTATTATTAATTCAGTGCAGTTCACCACAGCAAAACAGAAAAAAATCCAGAAAACCACACATTTCTCACTTCCTGTGTCAGCTACGCTACACACCGACTGGTTGCCATAGCAACTGACAACAACGCCGCTTGATAAAGCAGGATTCAACAAAACTGACGGTTTTATGTTTTTAGGCTTGATGTTTATTTTGAGATTATTAATGAGTGGTTGGTGTGGTAGATTAGCTACTGTTGCTACTAGCTAATCTACCTCTTTGGAGGTTTTCAACCTGTTTCAAACATGGCGGTATCCTGCAATACCCGTCGCTGGTTGGAGCGTTTCTTCTGGAGAATAAATACACACAACTGAGTGCACGTGTTTTTAATAGAGATGCCACAAAATCCTGAGGCATTCTCAACCTGAGAGAATTAAACGAGTTGGTAAACACAGCGTGAGACTGGAGTATTCAACTTAATAAAGTTACTATATGATGCTTGGCTCCAGGAAGCTTCTAGTAATCCCTGCCTTGGCTTCCTGTAAGGTTTTACTGGAGCAGATGGAGGAGCTTTGTTTGAGAGAGGGAGCTCATTAGTTAATAAAATACTTGGGATTCAGCAGAAGGATAATCAACTCCTTAAGGTTTTCTTTCAGAGCTGCTTTTTATGAAGATCACTTGGTGTTTCCTCAAAGCTTTGGTGCATTTTAAATGTTTGAAAACCAACAAAAAGAAAGTGAAGTTCATCAACAAAACTGTTCATTTTCCTGTATCAGAGATGGTATGTAAGGTACGCAATAAGCAATAAATCAGGGGTGTTCAAAGTGTGGTCCAAGGGCCTTTTATGGCCCATGTAGTGATACAAATTTGGCCTATAGATGCAGATGGAGACTTTTAATTTGTAACCAGGGTAAAAATGGTTACCAACATTATTGTCTTACGTAGGAAAATGTAAAGTGTGACATAAAGTATTTGTGTTTTATAACTAAGTTTTAACAAAAGATTAAGCCAAGTTTATTCAGGGAATTTACTGAAAAGTCAGCAGCTAAGGAGTTTTGAAAGAAAGCGACCCAAATCCTGTTCTTGTTACTGAAAATAAATGTATTCAATCTAGCCCAAAAGAAATTAAAACCAAACATCTTTCTTCTACCACTGCAAAACTGCAAAATTAAAGGAGTAGTAAATTTCTGAAATTTATCACAAAATTTCTGAGTTTTTAGTGGAAATTTAGTCATTTTTTCTATCTAGGACTCTAATAGACCGTCTTAAACATCCAGCTACTGTATTTGCTTGATTTCAGGTTGTTTTCTTTGGATCACGACAACTTTTGAGTCGACAATTTTGGCCAAAATGGCAAAAAGTTTGGATATATTACAAAAATCACTTAATTATATGATGAGTTCAAACAAGCCCAATAATTTCCATTTATTTACCAAAAACTGGATGATAAAGTTTTCAGTCTGGCCTTTTTTGAAGGACAATTTTGTTTACAGAGACGTCATAATTAATTTCATTTGTTGCTTTTGTTGTTTTGCTTATTTATTTTGGATATTTAAAATGTTTTCCAACTCCAGTGTTAAATGTTCATTAGAATTTAAAGTTTATTTATCTTCCATTATTATGCCATTACCATTAAAATGGTCTCAAAACAACAACGTTATCGTTTGTAGCAATAACTTCTGTCGTCCAGTAAAGTTTATGACAGTCTTACTCAGTCAATGTTTAGATTCAAACATTGACTTTAATGGTTTTTTGTTCTGAAAAAGTTGTTTTGTCTTCCAGCTTACGTTTGGTTTGCCTGTAACTTCGACTTCTCGTCGTTATGCGGTTGGACCAAGGACAGCGGCTCAGGAGCCGAGTGGTTCATCCAGAGCAGCGAGGCTCTGGCTGTCCACAGAGGCCCCACGCTCGACCACACAGGTAGGCCACACATAAATAATAATAATAAAGTTTATTCCGGGATGAAGCATCCTCCTGGAACGAGCCGTGGGACTCTGCTGAGCAAAGCATGTTCATAAAATCTTTAAATAACACATTTTATTCCCAATACAGCAGAAAAACAACAGCATTACTTTTTCCGTCGTCACATAAAAGCAGTTCTGGTCTGGCGTTTACGCTCATCATGGACAGATATAGTAATTTTAGGTTTTTAATGATTTATTTGAACCAGATTTTTATTAACTATTCACATTCAATTAAATCTTTAAAACTTTTCATTGGTGATCAAGATAGAATCTTGGTGTAAAAATCACGTTTTCAAAGTGACCAATTGACCAATAATCAATGCGAACAACACGAGAGTTACTTTCCAGAGCGTAAAGTTTACTTCCTGGAACACAGAGCTTACACTTTGAAACTTTAACCATAAACCATATGGAACTATCCCAGAGTTTACAGGGTGTTTTCTCAGAACCTACAGAGGACTTCTGTGTGACTTACGGGTTACTTTCTAGAACTTGAATCAAACTTTTCTTCAGCTACCGGTTTTCTGAAACGTTTGATGACTTTCTGTAATCTGCATGTTGCTATCCCAGAGCTTGCTTTCCCAGGACCTACAGCGTATGTTTGTGTAACTAACTTACAGATTACTTTCCAGAACTTTATGTGTCACTCTCTATAACTTAATACTTTTCTGAAACTATCTGTTTTCTGAAAATACAGGTTGCTTCCCCAGAACTTACAGTGTGTTTTCTTTGGTTCCACATTGGCAGTTTTCCTTTCCAGAACTTTCTTTCTTGAATATGAGGTTTACTACAATAAAGCTTTCACGTTTATTTCTTGAACCTTTTGTTTCGCATGACCAACAACATATTTAACTGAATCTAACAGGTTACTTTTTGAGAATTTAAAGGTTACCTTCACATTGAGTTAAGCAATAAATTGGTGATGTTATATATTTACCAATAGATACGTGATCAATGTCAACAGATAATACGTTCAGTGAACTCCAATCCAGAACCGCACAGCATTCTGGGAGATGTAGGCCTATGAAAGTCTTTAGCCGCTCAACATCTCACAGCTAGCTAAGCAAGGTTGGTGGAATCAACTAACTCTCTCATTCTTTGGTTACCTAGCAACTCTCTCCACACTTTGGTTACCTAGCAACTCTCTCCACACTTTGGTTACCTAGCAACTCTCTCCACTCTTTGGTTACCTAGCAACTTTCTCCATTCTTTGGTTACCTAGCAACTCTCTCATTCTTTGGTTACCTAGCAACAACCTATTGAGTAACCTGTGCAGCAGCAGTTTAAGGTTTCGCTAATGTTCCTCACAACTGGTTAAAAAATAAAAACCAACAGCGAGGAATGAAAACTGTGGATAAATGGGAAATGTTTTACTTTTTAAAATGTAAATAGTTGAGGCTTTATGTGTAATTTTAGCCATGTGTGGATTGAAAATCTATCCTGGTTAAAATCAGTTGAAGTTATTTATGATAATATAGTTATCATAAATTACATATGATGACAATAACTTCCACAATAAGAGAGATTTTCCTATAAAATCTTCCATCATGTCTCTCTAAAGCAGCTGTGAGCTTTAAGAAATCCAGAGATTTATAACTCCTGGTAATAAGCAGGATGTTGAACAGAGCAAACCTTCAGAAGTTCGCAGCTTTTAAACATTTCTCTAAGCGATGGAACAACCTTGAAGTGTTCGACTTTTTTTCTGAAAAACATCTCAACAAAGAAATCCATCAGCATGCTTCACCTCTCTGGCCTTCTTCTCCATTGAATGGGTTTGATGGATGTTTGCGTGGAGGCGACAGCAGCGCCGAAATGAATGATTTCTCCTTGATTCTTTGACTTAACCAGATCACAAGTAAAAAAATGAGCTCTTTGTGACGGCAGGGCTGACTTTCTCCTGATACCCAATCCTTTGTTTTCCCTGAAAAACCTTGTGAAGTCCTTGATGTCTTCGGAGTGTTTGAGGCAGATATTCGGAAAGTGAAAAGACTCATTGACCAGAACACCCTTGAGAGCTTTGTGGGCTTTTTATAAAGCGCGTCTTTCTCACTGAGAAATATGAAGGAAAAAAACTTGCATGTTTCATTCATGAAGGCTTTTCAGGAGCTCATCTCTGCCTGCCATGGTTTATGTTTTGCTGCTCCCTGCAGGCGGTTCAGGGAACTTCCTCTACATGCAGCTGACGGACACAATCACACCCAGTAAGCCCGGAGAGGAGCAGAGCGGGGAGGAGAAGGTGGCCCGGCTGGCCAGCTTATCCATCACCACGCCGGACGCCAGCCTCTGCATGTCCTTCTGGTACCAGATGGCCGGCGAGCGCGGAGGGGCGCTGCGCATCAGCTATCGCCACGACGACGATGACGAGGGCCAGGTCCTGTGGACGAAGAGCGGCCATCAGGGCAGCAGATGGAGGGAAGGCCGTGTCTTACTTCCTCAAACAAGACTCTCGTATCAGGTAAGGAGCGTCTGGATCAGCTGAGAAAAATGGATTCAAAATGGCGGGTTTGTGTTGACAGTAACAGAAAGAGGCTCAGCCAGAGACGTTTCTGTCAGTTACAACATAATTAACTTATGGATGGACTGACATTTGGATCAGAAACGAGCATGAGAAGCAAAATTTATTAACCGAGTCTTTTTTACAGACATTCAGGGTTTCCTCTACACTGCAAAAAACAAACTCTTATCTAGTGTTTTTGGTTTAGTTTGTAATGCAAATATCTTGGTACACTTGAAAAAAGACAAAACTAAAGAATAAAGAAAGCAATTTTGACTATCTTTACATCTATAATATTAAAATAAAACCCTGTTCCATATATATGTGCACATGTATAGATAATCAACCAATTAAAAAAATATGTTGTGGAGCTTTTTGGGTGTTAGTTCTACTTGGATTTGATGAATAGCAGTTGAAAGAGCTGAAAGATGTTAAATGTAAATTTAAAACGTCTACATCCCAAATGCAGTAAACAGCCAAAGAGCCTCTTTAAGAAGGCCATTAAACACCATTTAAAAAGCCTGTTTATTTGATGATTGAGCTTCCTGTTTGCTGCTGTTTCCAGGTGTTGGTGGAGGGAATCGCAGACAGACGCACCACAGGCCACATAGCGGTGGACGACATCCAAATCATGGACGGGCTCAACATTCAGGACTGCAAGGGTTTGCATCTATAAGAAGTTAGCAATATTAAAGTGAAATAAACCTTCAGGAGGTGAATTAACTTATTCTTCATTCTTGTTTTTGTCTCCAGATCCAGAGGCTCCAACATCTCCACCCACTAAAATCTTAATGCTACGTAAGTGATGTGTACTTTACTTCCTGTAATGTTTATTTTGACACATTTGTTAGTAAAATTTATAAATTTTAACCAAGAACGTCTTTGCAGAGTCTCAGCAAACGTGCATATATATAATATTTTTACTTCTTATGACCTTGTATACGTTGCTTACTCAATATACGGGACTGGGGAAAGGTTTTGAGTCATTTCTTTCCATATTTCTTCCGATTAACCGGGTTTTCTTTCTTTGATCAACAGTTCTCCATGTTTTCTGTCAAAGTTTTAAGATTTTCCTTTGGTGATTCTATTTAATCAATGATTCTTCCATCCAACTAGTCATCCATTTTCCCTCCGTCCATCCATCGATTCATCCATTCATCTAACTATCCATCCAGAACAACCAACCAATCACCCAAGTCTTCCATCCATCCATCCATCCATCCATCCATCCATCCATCCATCCATCCATCCACCCATCCATCCATCAAACCGTTAGTTGATGCCACCAATTTATCCAGATTTCCATCCAACAAAATAATCAACCGTTCAATGACTGGCCCAAATGATTGGTCCATCCATCCAACTATCCGTTTGTATATCTTCTTATCCATCCATCAACCAACCAACCAATCACCCAAGTCTTCTATTCATTCATCCATCCATCATCCATCAACCAACCAACCAGTCGTTTCTCATCCATCCATCCATACATTCATGCAGTCATACATACAATCAACCATCCATCTCAGCATAGACTGGCACAACTTTCCAGGACGGGAACTTGATCTTAAAGATAAATGTAATCCATTTTAACTCAGGTCAGATTGTTGCTTTATACATTAGATGTGGATCTTTTCTTCTCCAGCATCACCTGAAACCTTCTGAAGGAAATGTTTCTGCTCTTTAGATGATAAAACTCAGTTTATTGTAAAAATGAAGAAAAATAAGTCAAAATTTCTCTGTAATTAACTTGTTTTATTGAAAAAAACCAGAGACACAACAGACATTTAATTTGACTGATATTGATATAAAGATTTATAAGAAAACAGCATCAGTTCTAAGTTTACTGTAGTTTCACTTTCTTCTTTGAATCACAATGAATAAAACAACGTGAAGTAAATTCAGTTCATTCCAATCTCAACTGATTTAAACAACAACATCCTAATAGCTCAATAGAAATATTAAAGCAAAACTACTAGATCCCAGAGAAGTTTATATTTTCTCATGGAGAAATACTTATGTCATATTAGAATGAAAGAAACCATCAGCAGTGGTTTCCTTTCTGGCTCCTCAACAGGGAGAAATGCATTTAACCAGAAACATCAGAAACAAAACAGTAGTACAGACGCCAGAATAATGAACCCTGCTCAACCATCAGAGAGAAAATCTAGTTGGGTTTACAGAACTCTGCAGAGCATCCAGTGTTATAAACATAAACCCCGGCCAGCACCAGTTCAGTGAATGTAGTCTGGACTCTGTGGATCAGAGTCATGGATTCAGAGACGCTGTAGAAGGACAGAATACCTGCTCTGTGGTCCAGGTACACTCCGACTCTGGAGGAAACTGGACCTGAGACAGGGGTCCAAATGTTGTTGTGACCAAATTTAGACTCATGACAATTTAAAGCCCAAGATCTGTCATTATCTCCAATTAAACATTCCTTTCCTACTCCTACTCTGCAGATATTCTTGTATGCAACTCCTATGAAAGTTGGTCCTCCGCTCC
>NW_015114244.1:54867-58368 GCF_001443285.1 Poecilia latipinna | reverse complement strand
AGTGGTCAAAATGATTCCATCTATCCTACAATTCATCCACCCAACCAACCAGATTGTTGCTGTAAACATTAGATGCTGATCTTCTCCACCATCACTTTACACCTTCTGAAGGAAATGTTTCTGCACTTTAGATGACAAAACTCACAATTTATTGTAAAAATTAAGAAAAACAAATAATTTTTCTTTAGTAATTAAGTGTTTTTATTGAAGAAAACCAAACATTTATACAAAGAGGTACAGGAAAACCAGTATTGGTTCTAAGTCGATGGTAGTTTTACTTTCTTCTTTGAATCATAAATAATACAGAAGTAAGTTCACTTAACTTTCAACTGATTTAAACAAGAACAACAACATTGAAATGCATCAATAGAAATATTAAACCAAACCAATTGGAACCCAGAGAAGTTTATATTTTCATGTAGAGAATAAAAGACTGCTGATGTTTTCTTTTATGGCTAATGAACACAGAAATCTACATATAAACCAGAAAAATAAAGAACAAAACAGCAGAATGAACCTTAATCAGAGAGAAGAGAGAGAATCTAGTTGGGATTACAGAACTCTGCAGAACCTCCACCATTATAAACATAAAGTCCAGCCAGCAGCGGCTGAGTGAATCTGGTCTGGACTCTGTGGATCAGAGTCATGGATTCAGAGACGCTGTAGAAGGACAGAATACCTGCTCTGTGGTCCAGGTACACTCCGACTCTGGAGGAAACTGGACCTGAGATGAAGGTCCAGATGTTGTTGTGACCAAAACTAGAACCATTACAATTTAAAGCCCAAGATTTGTTATTATTTCCAAAGAAACATTCATTCTCTCTTCCTTCTCTGCAGATATTTTTGTATGCAACTGCTACGTTAACTAAGCCGCTCCACTCGACCTCCCAGTAACAACGTCCAGTCAGACTCTCTCTGCTCAGAACCTGATAATATCCAGTGAATCTGTCTGGGTGACTGGGATAAGACTGAGATTGACCCATCAGTCTCACCTTCCTGTTCCCCTCTGATAGTTTCAGTCGTGTTTGTGCTGTGTTTGGATCCAGAGTGATTTCACATGAATATCTTAAGAATCCATCTCTGCTCTTTGGTTCTGGTTCTGACAGTAGAACATCCACCTCAGTGACCATCAGTGAGATGTTTGTCCATGAGTCTCTCAGGACGTCCTGTAGTTTGTCTCTGAGCTCTGACACAGCTGCTGTCACGTCCTCAAAGTGTCTCAGAGGACGGATGTTGATGCTGGATGAGTGTGTCGACTCACTGAGTGCTGGCAGTGAGGGGAAGTTGAGGAGAAACTGGTTGTGATCCTCTGTGTGTGAGAGCTGCTCCAGCTCAGCGTCTTTCCTCCTCAGCTCAGTGATCTCCTGCTCCAGCTTCTCCTGAAGATCTCTGACTCGACTCACCTCAGTTTCCTGCTGGGATCTGATCTGCTGCTTCACCTCAAAGCTTCTTTTCTGGACGAGACGGATCAGCTCAGTGAAGATCTTCTCACTGTCCTCCACTGTTTTATCAGCAGAGTGATTGATGGCCTCCGCCTCCTGTGGAAGCAGCTTCACATCTTTCTCTCTGTCCTGGATTCTCTGCTGGATGTTTCCTCGTCTCTCCTCCAGCTCTCTCTGCCTCTCAGTCCTTTCTGCTGCAGCTGACACTGTTTCATGGTCTCTATGTTCATCCATTAAACAGATGAGACAGATACACTTCTGATCAGTGCGGCAGAAGACCTCCAACAACCTATCATGCTTAGAGCAGATGTTCTCCTGGAGGTTCTTGGACGGCTCCACCAGCTTGTGTTTCTTAAATGCAGCTGAATCATAATGAGGCTGAAGGTGTTTCTCACAGAAAGAGGCCAGACAGACTAAACAGGACTTGATGGCTTTCAGTTTCCTCCCAGTACAGAAATCACAGGCCACATCTTCAGGTCCAGCATAGCGGTGATCAGCAGCAGCAGCTTGGAGTCCAGTCTTCTTCATCTGCTCCACTAAAGCTGCTAGCATGGTGTTCTTCTTTAGCACAGGCCTCGGTGTGAATGTCTCCTTGCACTGTGGGCAGCTGTGGATTCGTTTCTCATCCTCTTCATCCCAGAGGGNGATACAGTTCATACAGTAGCTGTGTCCACAGGGAATCGTTACTGGATCTTTCAGTAGATCCAAACAGATCAAACAGAAGAAAGTTTCTCGATCCAGATGAACTGCCTGCTGCTCCATTTCTGCTCTCAGTCTCAGTGACTGTGTAAGTTTCATTTCCTGAAAACAGAAACCGATTTGAACTTTGATGTATGACTCATTGGGTGCAGCCAATCAGCTTCCACCTTCAGCTGGTGGTTCCTCCCAGCTTCAAGATGTGTTTGAACAGGAAGATGGGAGGAGTGTCATCCTGGGGGAGGATTAACCAAATGAGTGATACAAATAGAGCTTGGTTGCTCTCTAATGAACAAAAATCAACAATGTTTGCGCAGACATTTTACCAAATACATCGTACAAATAATATTAGTGAGGAGTGTAGAGTAGCAACTTTATTAAAAATTGAGGAAATAATACAACACTAAGAGAGATAATGTCATTATTGTGAATTTTTAAATTGTCACAACATTCTTTATGAAAGATTAAGATGTCAACTCCAGGAATTGATTAAATCTGACATAAGTGAACTTACTGTGGCTGTGTGGGTAGAGTGGTCATCTTGTGATCAGAAGGTTGTAGGTTCGATTCCAGCATCCTCCTGCCACATGCCAAGGTGCCCCTGGGCAAGGCACCCATCCCCAAATTGCCTACTGATCTGCGTATCAGTGTATAAATGGGTGAATGTGACTAGTTTAAAGTGCTTTGAGTGGTCAAAATGATTCCATCTATCCTACAATTCATCCACCCAACCAACCAGATTGTTGCTGTAAACATTAGATGCTGATCTTCTCCACCATCACTTTACACCTTCTGAAGGAAATGTTTCTGCACTTTAGATGACAAAACTCACAATTTATTGTAAAAATTAAGAAAAACAAATAATTTTTCTTTAGTAATTAAGTGTTTTTATTGAAGAAAACCAAACATTTATACAAAGAGGTACAGGAAAACCAGTATTGGTTCTAAGTCGATGGTAGTTTTACTTTCTTCTTTGAATCATAAATAATACAGAAGTAAGTTCACTTAACTTTCAACTGATTTAAACAAGAACAACAACATTGAAATGCATCAATAGAAATATTAAACCAAACCAATTGGAACCCAGAGAAGTTTATATTTTCATGTAGAGAATAAAAGACTGCTGATGTTTTCTTTTATGGCTAATGAACACAGAAATCTACATATAAACCAGAAAAATAAAGAACAAAACAGCAGAATGAACCTTAATCAGAGAGAAGAGAGAGAATCTAGTTGGGATTACAGAACTCTGCAGAACCTCCACCATTATAAACATAAAGTCCAGCCAGCAGCGGCTGAGTGAATCTGGTCTGGACTCTGTGGATCAGAGTCATGGATTCAGAGACGCTGTAGAAGGACAGAA